>NW_024088577.1:0-103476 GCF_009730915.1 Dioscorea cayenensis subsp. rotundata | reverse complement strand
AGGTCCTCATTTTTACTAAGATAAACCCTCTACTCAAGTGAGCTACTAGAAATGCGCCTAGAGTGCAGTGCTCCGAAATTCAGCATAGCTAAGCCACAATTCAGGCCTGATTTCATCTTCAACATGTTGTAGACGCCAAATTCACTTTCCATCACAGACCACCAATACCTTTCCTCACTCTTAGAGCGCATTAAGCCCCCTAATGCCTTTATAGCAAGAGTAATCCTCTGCATATTGCAACAATTGTTTTGCTAATTGTGACCACATTTGGATTTTATAGTATATCTCTTGCAAATACTCTTTGTTCAAATAAATCGTAAGAACTATCTTCAGATAAGCATGTCAGACAGATAAATTATCTGAGCACTCATTACTACATACAACACTTCTCAAGTCGTGCGGTTACAATAACTCCGACTTCCTTCACCACCAAATATCAATAACCTTCTTAACATGTCCCACTTTTCGAAATTTTTCATTCCAGACATCATCATAAACTAGCAAATATCTCTTTTCCTTAATACTTCCGTAATTTCCACTGTAACACCTCCATATTTCTATGATCACAAGATTCCCCAATGCTTGTATGAATAATTTTGCAGTAAGCTTTGCCACATCAAAATCATCAGACACACATACCAATATACGTCGGTCGAAATGTCTTTCCATCCACTCATCATTGTAGACTAACTGAGCCAGTGTTGTCTTTCCTAAGCCCCCATGCCAACGATAGCAAACATTGCCACTTTCTCATCAAAATGGTGACTAATGAGCATCTCTACTATTTTCTCCTTGTCTTCATCTCTGCCAATCACCTCTGATTCAATTACAAAAGAGTGAGTCTGTGGTCTGGTCCTTTGAGCCAGAGGCAGAGCATCAACCTTGAAATTGAACTTGCACATATCCTCCATGATTCCATCTATTCACCGGGTGATGCTTTTAAAGCTTGTTCCCCAAGCTTCAGCCGAAAAAAGAGTGGGTTATCAAGAGAGATAACCCACTCATCTTGTGACCCTGCGTTCTGACTTAAGCTGGATAAGTTTGACATGTGAATTAGCCTCATCCAATAGGTCATCTACATCATATGAAGCACGTTTGAGCTCATTCAACCATTCCTGGACAGCTTTGTCCTTGAGCTGCCTCTCTTCTGCATCTCTCATAGTAGCGTGGACACCAAGCAAGGCTCTGCGGAGCTTATGAAGTTCCTCATCAATACCAGCCCATACAGGGCTAAGACATTCAAGGACATGTGACGCTGATAACTTGACAATCAGTGACAAGGTGGAAGAAAGAATTGCTTCCACAGCCATTGTTGATTCTCCCCTGAATGGCTGAACCTGAAGCTGAAAGCCTCAAAACTGGTTGTGTATTTTAAAGGAATCTTCTTTCCAATGGATAGATATTTGTCAACACCAATCATGACAGAAAGTTGAAGTTTCCACTAGATTTGAACTTAGAGATACCATGGTACTTACCTGTTACTATCAAGTGAGCCAAATGAAGCTGTTAGACCAATTTCATCTCAACCATTTCTTAAAAGTAAGTTTTAGTGTGTTTCTAACTTGGGATACAGTAACATTAGCAGCTAAATTTCTTCTCTGCCAACTGAACATAACTTTGGAATCTGAAAGTTGAAACATAACTCTTAAATTTTAAAAATTAACCAAGCTTATAAAGACTGAGGATTTAGAAACAGAAGTTAAAACTCAGCCATAAAAGCATGTCTATGTCCCAAAATGTAACACTTGAATTTAAAAATTGAAACATTACTCTTTAATTTCAAAAAATTAACAAAGCTTATCAGGACCGAGGATTTGGAAACATAAGTTAAATCTCGGCCATGAAAGTGTTAGATGTATGTATGTCTATATGTATGTATGTACAGTAACAGTATGGTATATTTGTATACTTGGCTTCTATATGAAGACCCAAGGTCATACTTGTTTCATCATGCATTGAATGAGAATATATTTTCTCTATTCTTCATCTTCATCATGGTATCATACTAGGTTCAGTTATCCTATTCTGGCCACCCTATTCCGGTCATTTACTCTGGTCAACTTTTCCAATCCTCTCTTTGGTGCTCCTCTTCAACTACCATCATCATTCTCATCTTCTAACTGCCTCCTTTGCCTCCAGTCTCAGTCCTCATAGCATTTTATCACAGCGAGCAAACCTTCACTACTCGTCCACCATTTTCACAGCCAGGCCACCATCACCATCACCATTATCCTAGACACCACCAGCCACCATCATTCTCTACAGCACCGGCCACCAACACCCTCATCGCCAACGGCCACCATCACCATCATTCTCCTAGTCACCGGCCATCATCACCATCACCATATCCTCCCTCGTCACCGACTACCATCACCATCATTCTCTCACGCCACCGGCCACCAACACCCTCATCGCCAACGGCCACCACTAACCATCACCATCACCATCATTCTTCTCGTCACCGGCCATCATCACACCATCACCATATCCTCCTCGTCACCGGCTACCATCACCATCATCCTCACTGCTAACGGCCACCATCATCTTCACCGCAACCGGCGACCTCTCTAGCCACAACCATCATCCTCATCTACCGGCCGGCCACCGCATCCCTCTCTGGCCACCACCACCATCATTATCACTCCAGTTGGACATCACCATCAATCCATCCCCAAGTTCCAAGGCATTCCCTAAGTTCCAAGGCATTCTCACATGTGACAGCTTTGTCTGGCCAACAATAGCATAATTATTACTGTTAACTCTAGAGTTTTTGTCTCCTAAGACAAAAACATTGATGTTGATTTAAAAAAAGAAATGGAATATGGTCTTAGTGGAATGTTACCGGAGACGCGTCACCGCAATCTTCACCATTCCGATGTGGTGCTGATGGCTACCAACTACATAGAGCCTGGACCACGGTTCGGTCTCGAACCGTAACCAAACCCGGAATCACGCTTTAAAGGCCAAGCGGGAACTGTCAGGTTTCGGTTCGTGAAACAGTGCCTAACGAACTTTTTGAGGTTCCAGGTTCAAAGCTATGAGTTACGAACTGAACCGAGTCAGACCTGAACCGACTGTTCGCTGCTCTATTTTTAATTTTAAATGAAATATATATATAATATAATTTTATATTTTTAATTAATTGGAATTAAATTATTTAGAGCCGAGCCGAGACCGAACCATATTTGGAACCGAGCCGAGAGCTGAACCTTATGACTGATGGTTCGGTTCCTGTTCTATAGCTTTATAAAACGTCAGGCGGTTTTTGAGCGAGCCGAGCCGATCAGGCTGTGGTCGCTCCATAACTACATCCCCATGACTCACCCTCAGCCCGATTCGGGATGGGCAGTCGTGTTCTTCACATCATGTTGATGGTACTCAGATCTGCGCTCGCCTTATCCACGCACTCGCCTCCTCGGGAGGCCTCTGCTTCTTCTCCCGCATTTCGAGCGATAGGTCGAGAGAGCAGGGCTGATGATTTCATGGCTAAGATGATGATTTGGCTGGACGCGTCATTCTTTGAGATTCATACCAGTTACACGATCTTCCCACTCGCCGTGAGATTTGGGAATATCCCAGCGCCTGCTATCGCTGATTCGGTCCAGGCACGACTCTACACCATACCAGTCTCACTAGTCTCGCAGGCTAGGACACGTACGTCGATTCTACGTAGGTATTGCGCCCTTTTGGCGCCGTATCGATGCCCTCACTCCTCCATATCGTCTATCGCTCATCTTTTGCCGATTCTCACTCGCTTACGAGTCTTGCTCTGGGCTCGACGAGCGCATGATGAGACACGCGTGATCGTATGAGTTCATTATGCGTCTTCGACGAGTTTGAGCCGACCTTGCCCGTTTCATTACTTCATGCTCCATCAACTTATTCTTGGATGAGGCCTTCACTATTTGTCAGTCTGAGACAACAAGATCACTAGCTCATGGAGAACTCGCCTCGAGCTTCCTCCAGCGGAGGCAGTGATCTTGTTGCTCTTGCCTCCTTGGTCTCTTCACCTCCTCCTCCTGCCGACCTCCACTCCTCTCTAACGCCTCGTCTCGGTTCTTTTCTCGGCTGAAGCATGCACTATGACTTGTCACTATTATGGCATACTTGGTCATCTCGGCGTGATTGCGGAAGAAGTAGCACTGGCCTTCCACGTACTCCATCCCATGGTGCATCTACACGCTCACACCTCTTTCTTCCATCGCCTCTCACTCTCCTCAAGCACATTCCGTCATGGACTTATCATGCCTACATCTTCTCTTACTTCACCATCTTACGCTCCAGCTGTTTGTTACCGATCGCCAGACTATTGTCGATGTTCCAACAATTCCAAAGTCTCGCCTCACTAGCCGACTCGCATGGCCATGTGGTCTACCAGTTCCCTCCTCGCTTCGTAGTTCCAGCCTCACGCTTCTTGATTCTAGTGCTTCACTTCACACGACTCGATGCCACTCATCTTCATCATTCTTGTCCATCATTACATATCACATGTGTTCGCATCTCGAGTTCCACACTACTTCTGCTTTTTATCTCTGGTCATACCTTCATCTAATTCTTTTTCACGATTTCTCATACGTCTCCCATGTTCCTCGCTTTATCCATGAACTTTATGTATACATTAGTTAGCTTCATCAGTTATGATTGATCGTGTTATTTTTATCGCATACATCGTGTCGTATGTGCGGGATCGCAGCTGGAAAAGGTGATTGGGTCAGCCACTGCCATGTAGTGGAGTTTACTGTGTTGGATACCGTCACCTCCCATCTTCATGTACGGGTCCGATTCATCATTGTCATGCTACTGCTTTACTCTCATCATCTTTGGTATCAATGACTAGGTCATTTTGTGTCCATCTCGCTTATCATCTCTTGTTCGCTCTTGGTGTTTTAGGAGTCGCTCTCATTCCTCCTGATGTTGTCGTGTTGGCTATAAGCTTTGGTAGCAAACTCAGACGCCCTTTATCCTTCTGAGTGTATCTAAAACCACTACCTCTCTGAACTTATTCATTCTGATGTTCGGGGGTCTCGCTCTTTTTGTTTTCTAAAGGAGGAAACCGTTATTATGTTATCTTTATTGATGATTATACTCACACTTGGATCTATTTTATGCATCATCGTAGTGCGAGTTAGTCGTCGATCTACGTCATTTATAGCTATTGTCCACACTCGATTTCGTCGCATCACCAAGAACTTTCGATCTCGGTGGCGAATTCACTTCTCGAGCTTTTCATGCCTTTACATCCTCCTGAGGGTACCTACCTCGATTATCTTGTCTCGGGGCTCATCCTCGAATGGGGGTCCCACCTTTGAACACAAGCATCGCTACATCTTAGAGGCTGCTCGGGTACTCTGCTTCTTGGTGTTTTTCTTCCTCCTCATTTCTGGGTTGATGCTGTGAGTACAACTATCTATCTAATCAACCTTCAACCTTCCTCTCATCTTCATGGTCGTAGTCCCGGCGAGTGTCTTCTTGGAACACCTCCTTGCTATGATCATCTTCGTGTTTTTCGTTGTCGCTGCTTTGTCTTGCTCGCACCTCGGGAACGGACCAAGCTCACCGCCCAGTCTATTTCTTACGTTTTTCTCGATATAGCACTTGAGCATAAAGGTTATCATTGCTATGATCCTATGTACCCGTCAGTACTCGTATCTCTCGTGATGTCACGCTTTGATGAGGCTACCCCTTTTAGTACTTCCTCCTTCTTCTCTATGAGTCTCCCTCCTCCTCGCCTCTATCTTTCCTTATCCCTGCCACTTCTCCTGAGAGTACTTCCCTTGTGCCTTCCTCTTCTCCGATCCTCACTCCTCCAGAGCTTCTTAGTCACTCCTTTAGTGACCCTTCTTCCCCTATCATCGTGAGTCTCTTGTTGTATCTACCCCTTCACTCGCTCACCCTGCCCAGCTCATTTATTTTACCATCATTGGGATCCCGAAAGGCTCTACCTAAGGCGTGACCTCTTGACTCTCTCCGCCACCGATCCAGCTCCCGAGGTATCCTCCTCATCTTTACTCTCACGAGATCGCCTCCACTTTTTACATCCTCGTGCTCGCTCAGGCTGCTCGCCAGGCACCAGTCCGCCTCTGGCGACAACGAGCCAGCACCTCACATAAGCGAGCCAGCCTGGCTCCCGAGTGGCAGATCGCCATGGCCGAGTGAGCTTGATGCTTTGTCTCGACCTCGCTACGGGACATAGTTCCTCTCTCCTGCCATGCCATTCCCATTACTTGTCGCCGATCTACCGGTGAAGACCTGCTCGATGGGGTTTCGAGCGCCACTAAACGTGTGAGACTTGTCAGCTCGTGGACTTTCAAAGAGAGGGCGGACGACTACCATGAGGAGATCTTTCCCGCGGCTCACATGGCCATCACCGTGGTGTACATTAGTCATCACATACAGCCTGCTCAGTAAGTGGGTTCTTCACTCACCATGTGAAGAACGCCTTCTTCATGGGGGACCCAAAGTGAGTGAGGCTCACCATGACTCCTCCCTCCCCGCCTTCGTGTGCCCTGTGGATCTCATCCGCCTTCTGCACGCTGTCTTTATGGTCTCAAACAGCTCCATGTGCCGCCCGAGTAGGATTCAAAGAGTAGTTGTCGAGGCGTCAGCTGGATTTACTCCTGCCATCACAAGCATGATTCCGCGCTTATTCATGAATTACATCATATATATATATATATATATATTGGATGTCCTAAACCCACTAAGTAATAAGGAGGAAAGGAAAGCTAAAATCAATAATCACAAGGAAATTTCGAGATTGGTATCGAACGCAACAATATAGACAAAAATATGAAAGACAGTTCTTGATGGCGGTAAAATTCATTGCACAATGGATCTTCAAACAACATTTGAGGTATATTGCAATCTAATAATCGTCGACTATTTACTTGTCTCTTTGAGAAGTTTTGAGCGGCCTTCTTTGCTCGATGAACTAAATAGGCGAGACACTTGAAAATATGTTTTGGAAGACCACTTGGTTATCTTGCAGTGGAGACAAGATCAGCTCAATTTTAGCATCGGATCACGGTACTAATTACGGTATACAATGTAACAACGAAATGATGGCCGGGGACAAGAACTAAATCACGGTGTAAAGAAGTTGAAGGCGATACCATGACTTTCTTCCTCTTAAGTTGAAAACTCAACAATGGGAATAACAAAAGGTAGCTTCCCTGCTATCATCCTGCCAAAAAATTCATTGGAATGAGAAACAACCCTCCGGCTATCCTTCGGGTAAGGAATAGGTTTCTATTCAAAAGACAACAACTCAAATATATGATCGCAATCAAGTGAGTTGAAGGAAAATATTGATGACTCTCTCTTCTCTAAGCTAACACAACGACTCTTGTTAACACTCAACACTAAATAATTTGCAATAGGGTTGGAATTTGGGCTTATGCATATGATATATGGGTTTGTCGAAAATGAGCATTGTTATCAAACACATCTAGTTATTTTGAAAAGAACAATGACAATAGCTCTATTTCTTATCAATAACTCAAGAAAATTCAAATGGTATCAAGCCAAGCCCAACCAAGGTAGTGAGGTAGCACCGCAGGAAAACAAACAATGGATCCGAGACATTATCAATCCATTTATAATTTTACGTGGTATGAAACAAATAAATCACTATGCAATATTTCTGATGAAAGAATGAAGGCCTAAAATGTCCATGAGATGGTTACCGAGGCTTAACAACGGAAATAAGACAACCACAATAACACTCTTCCCAAAAAAATAGTAAAGCAATCAAAAACTGCATAACATTCTTGATAGTAAAATAATTTAGAAGTTAAAGATGAAAAAATATCTAAAACTTTAACTCAAGCTATGAGCGGAAGATAAAAATATGATGATTACTCCACTAATAATCAACTATCATAAACAGAAGGGTTCGAAATAGATTACAATTTTTCATAGCGATTGCATTAAATAAATATGTCATCAAAACAACATTATCAAGCACTAAATAATGCAATGATGAGCTGGAATAGGTAAGTAATTCGGTCATCAAAACATCTACCATTCACCATTGTGATCTATATGGCACTTTCATTCCTTCATTTATATTAAACCAATATTGCAAAATAACATATGGAATCATTTAAGGTCATAGAACTGCAAAGTTGACTTCACTGTAAAGCGGATACCCTTGTCTCGTCGTTCCGTATCTCTAAATCATTCAAACTTTCTAAGTTTCTTAATACTTTTGTTTGAAAATAGATATGCTAGTGAGCCTCAAAACATGCAATTAACATAAATCAAACAATAATTAAGATCAACAAAGAGAGTTTGTCAAGCACAGGTTTAGGTAACAATTCCTTATTATGATTTGCACTCTGCATAATGTGGTTGACATCACTATGATTGTTAGGATACAAACAAACCCACTCGGCCTCAACTAAGTGAGCCTCCGGAAGAATGTCGGATGTTACATTAAGGAAAATCAATAGCGAAGAATTTAAGAATAACGGGGAGGGAGTAGTTGCTAAACGCAATATCAACAATATAAACAGCCATTTTCTCATCAAAATGACTAAGGAGCATTCGGTATTTTCAACTTATCTTCACCTTTGCGATCACATATGGTTTGATTCGATAAGTGAGTCTATGGTGCGGTTTTTGAACTTGAAGATTATGAACGAGATCAAACTTGTGCATCTTAACTTGTTCCTAAGCTGGTGAAATGAGTTAAAGAAGTTGTACACCCTTTGAGAAGCGGCAAACCTAGAGCTCTAACCTCCATTGACCACTAGAACATGTTGACCTTGCCCAATATGTTCTCGCATTCACGATAAATAGGGCGAACATCATAGGAACACAAGGTGCTATTAAGTTGACAATAAGTACAAGGTGAAGAAAGATTTGCTCCCGGCCATTGCTTTTTCTGAGCGGAGCTGGGAAGCTTGAGATCTGATCCTCCTTTTAAATAGCTTAATCTTGCTTAGTATTCAAAATAATTAGCCAAAGGACTTCCACGAGACAAGTGACCTTGAGAGGCACCTTTGCACCTCCATGGGACTATGAAGTGAAATAGAGGCCGATTTCATCTCAAATTACTCAAATATATTGGGAGAGTTATTATTAAAATGCATTCTTTATGGTTCTGATGGCATTTGCAACATTAAGCGAGTTGGTGATTCATACCACTAAGGCACTTCATCTCCTTTGCTTTCGTTTGCCATTGGAAGATCACGCATACATGTAAACACCAAATGACCAAGCATGGGAAAGATCATGATACACACACCCAAAGCGTATTTCTCTTAATTTGAGAGTTGATTTATATTCCACGACAAATTGTCTTTTAGCAATAATTTGGAGGTAAAACAACCAAGGAAAAGAAATGTATATCTTCGGAATGCAAGTTATATAGACACCAATCTAGAGACACAATTCTATGGTACATTCTGAGGATAACATATCTTAAAATGACATTTACAAAAGCACATTGTAAATCTAATCTTGAGAATCTTCGAGCGGTCTCTTTGGTTTCCGGCCAAGTGGCGAGAATAAGCAAAGGAAATGACTGGTTGATGTGAAAACAAAATCGAGAAAAATCATGCTAGTAGTAAGTAACTTTCTCGGAAGTTTAAACTACCTTGTGATCGTTAATTGAACTAGTCGGAAGATATATGAGAACCATTAGAATCAACGGTCCATCATTCTATAAGGCTTCTTTATGCGCAATAAGAAGAGCTCATTTCGACTCGATAGGCAAAGATCTGGTAATACTCCATGAAGAAGCATGTTTATTCACGGTGTACTAATGTAAACTAGTTTTGGGAGAATTTGCTGACAATATATACCATGATCTTTCTTCCTCTTTAATTGATGGCTCAAAGATGGAATGAGCAGGCAACCTCCCTGCTATCATCCTGCCAAAACTTCTTTACAATTAAAAGAAATCTCTGGCTATCATCTAGGGTTAGTAAGTTAACTCTTGAAGTAAAACAAAAGGAATGGATTAATAAGTCAGAGATAACAGAATAAAGATTATGACAATAATGAACTAAATACAAGAAACATATCCAAATAAAAGACAAAATGAACTTTACATTATGCCTCCAATAAAAAGCATGACTATGTGAACTATGCCTCCAAATAAAAAAGAAACTCTTTCAACATTCATTTTTCACATACTTGGTGAATGGAATTTTCAATGCGAATAATCAGCAAAATCCGAAGGCTAAAATACTTGATGACTTCGTTGAGAGTGAGAGGAAGAAATGCTTGAACCATTGATCTATGGACAAGCTCGTAATAAATAGATGATGAAGTGTACAAGTACATATAGTGTACATAGTCTATACTCGGGATATACATATATACATGTATCTAACACCCTCCTCAAACTCAAGGCGGATCATCGTGCGGGTTTGAATATGGTCTTGATCGCTGATGCAGCTTTGGTGAAAAAATCGACAACTCGAACCTACGTGGAAGGTAATGAAGAGACAGCGTAGAAGCGAACATGACATCTAGTGAAATGGGCATCACTCCAATGTGTTTGGTCGGCTCATGCTTGGCCAAGATTGAAGCGGCGATGCGAAGGCGGTGCTATCACGTTGAAGAGGAATAGGGGAGTGCGGTATCCCAAGGTCTCTGCAGGATCGGCGGCCAAAGTACCTCTGAACATTAGAAGCTAAAGCACGAACCTCGGCCCTCGGCCTTTGGACTTGCTCATGTATGTTGTTTCTTAGTCTTCAAACAATGAGAAGATCCAAGAAAGATACGATAACGATTGACGGAAAGCGTCATCGGGGAACTAGCCCAAGTAGCATCGGAATAGGCACATGTGAGAAGTGGAATGTGCGTGAATAGAGCGGAACCCTGCGGTCGTACCACGAATAGCGATACTGGGAAGATGTGCATAATGAGCAGTAGGAGAGTAAACAAGCGACTCGAATATGGTGCATGAGAAATGTGGAACGATGACGACCAAGTAAACCAAGGCGCTAACAAGATGTCGATAGGAGGGATCGGGTAAAGGAATCCCTTCGAGCTCGGGCAAGTGAAGCTCCATGGGTGTGACATCGCAGTGTCGGCAAGCTAGGCGGTAAGAAGGTCGAAATATATCGTGAGTAAGAGCCGGTAGCTCGGTGAAAGTGATCTCAATACCCAAGAAGCAATGACGGACCCAAATCGGTCATCGAATGTCTCTAAGTTTACGCTTCACAAAGCAGCGGGATCATCTCCGATAAGAATCATGTCATCACATGGGGAGAAGAATAGTGTGACGTGGTGAGGAATGAACAAGGCAGCCAATCATGGATGCCCAGAGGTGAACAGCCGCCTCAATAACGATCTTGAATCCTCAAACCAGGGCCGGTGGAGACCGGTGAGAACCATAAAACCTGCAGTCGACAAGGTCCACAGGCACCTGAAGCCGGGAGGAGGAGTCATATAAACTTCCTCCTTTAGTCACCATGAAGAAGCATTCTTCACATAGTGATGTGGGGTCCACTCTCGAGCAGCACCAACAACAATCAACGTCGTATATGGTATGCATGTAGACTCTGGGGCGGGTCTCCTCATAGTCACGACCATGCTCCCTGGAAACCACGAGCAAAAGCGCTGCTTCAAGCTCGAGACCATCGAGCAGTCTTCACCTGTAAATCCAGCGGCATGTAATCGGGGTAGCATGAGAAGGAGGGGAACTAAATTCAAGTATGCGAGGGCGATGCATCAAGCTCCTCGTGTGGCCGATGCATGCGCGGATTGTTATGCAACCTCTGTAGGTACACGCTCATGGACATCGAAACACTAGTGCTAGCGATAGCATGCGGTTAGGAGGATGTAAAGTGGATCGATCACGTAGAATGGTGTGAGAGGGTACCTCGGGATGGTCAGATGAAGGAGTGTCGAGAGAGACATCGGAGGCGAAGATGTTGCGGGTTCTCGACGATGATAAGTATATGAATAGGAGGATAAACCGAAGGAAGTAGGAGGAATCGGCGAATAAGGAAGGGATGGAATAGGATGAATGGAAGAAGCTCCGGAGGGGAGGACGTGTGGTAGTAGTGGGCGGGGGTATCTCGGTGGATGAGAGAGGAAAAAGGAAGGAAGAGGCGATGGGAGAAGTAGATGTAGTAGTGAGGGGAAGCATAAAGGGTGGTCTCATCAAATGTGACATCTCGAGAGATGCAGCGGCAGTGGTAGTGCTAACGATAACCTTTGTGTTCAAGACTATACCCGGAAAAACACAAAGAACCGACCGGGTGGTGGTGCTTCTCGAGGTGAGGTAAGAGCAAAGCAACGACAACCAAAAGCACGAAAGGTGATCATAGCGAGGGGAGTCCCATGTGGGGACTCCCAGGGACCACGACCTGATCGGATGATGGTTGCGGATTAATAAGGTGAGCGACGGTGTGAGCAATGCGGCCAGTGAGGAGGAAGAGATGCACAGCGGGCTCGATGTCTCTAAAATGTGGCGGTGCTTTCGCTCGGCGGAACCCGTTCGAGGATGAGCCAGGGCAGGATAGTTGAGGCGAGGTGCCCTCGAAGACATATGGGTACAACATGGGAGATGTATTCTCCGCTTGATCGAGACTAAAGGTCTTTATAGGCGGGCGAGGTGTGCTTGTAGTAATAAGGCGATATATAGATAAAAGGCGACTAGCGATGATGCATAAGATAAACCATTAAATCGTGTGTGATCATCAATAAAAATAACATAATATCGATTGCCACCTTTAGATACAAAGGAGGCGGGACCGAACATCGAGGTAATGAGGTCAAGGGGCACTAGTTTGGGACCGACTCAATGGATAGGAATATGGCTGTTTCAAGTTCTGACCAAAACAAACAACATCGAAGGAGAGCGCTCCTAGGATACCGGCCCGAGAAGACATGCGAGGCCGACACAATGACCAAGGCGATGATGCCACGGATGATGTGATATAGTAGCGATATAATAATAGAAGCGGACACTGCGAGAGGAAGGCGAGAGGAATCCAGCGCATATACTCCCACTGGCGGCCGGCTCAATCACCGCTCACTTGTGATCTCCCGGACGACATGAGTCCGGTCAAAATGACTGTGATTATAATCCAGTGAGTTGACTAATGAGACATAAGGTTCATGGATAGATGAGGACATGAGATACGGAAGGGACGGAGAGCACTAGTGGAGAGATGACCGGTGGAAGAGACGAGTAAAAGTGTGCCATCGACAATGCGAACAACGGTATGAAGGGAAGAAGGATGAGAATGGTGAAGATGAGTGGCATCATGTGTCATGTAAGCTAGCACGAGTCAAGAAGCCAAGAGGGACATGAACTACAGGTGGGTGGAGTAACACAAGCCGAGCGTGCACGACCAGGTAGAGATGTCGGATGTGATCTTGGCGGCCGAAGCATCACCAATATGGCTGGCGATCGGCGGAGAGAGAGAGATGGAGGTCGATCTTGAGTGCGTCCCGAAGGAGGTGTGGGAAGGTGGAGGTCGGTGATGAAGTCATGGGGAAGGCCTGCTTGCTTCTTGGCGATCACGCTCAAGTGTCACATTGCCACAATAGTGGCAAGTGCGATCTTCGGTGTGAGGAAGGCGGGAAAGCAACAAAAGAGAGGGGACAGTAGCGGTGGGCGGGCGAGAGTGGCGGCAAGTGCTTGCCCCCCACAGGAAGGAAGCCGGAGACAGGTCTCTCCTCAACAGAACAATAGTGAATGCCTCATCTACGAGGTAGTGGTGCGTAGCACTGCGCCTCGTGCGACCAAACTCGTGGACGTAGGACGATAATGAACGCCAAGTACATTACCGCCGCGACCATGGCGACGGCAGCGTGTGCATGCCTCATCGCAAGAAAAGTAAGTGAGCTCGACAAGGTGCTGTGGGTAGCGGCAGCCGGTAGGTGTGGCACATCAATCCGGGCGCCATAACCCGCCGTAATCTACTATAGTAGCGATCAATGCGATCCTCCCTTGATGCAGAAAGTGTCAAGGGCCCTCGATATAAGCAGAGCAGATCTGCGCTCGACGAACCACAAAGTAACGACGCCCAAGAAGCTCCACATCGCATCTGCAGCGAGAGGTAGATCCGCAATATGGGTGCGAATATCAATGGTAACAGCGACAACAATCTCATCCGCAAGTCAGCGAATCACCGACAATCCACTTCTCAAGCTGTTGCTCATAAGCTTTTGAGAATGGCGGAATCCGATGATCGCTCGGAGTCGCCGGAGCGATGAGAAGTGCCAGCTAACATGGGAAAAGAACCACGAATGCCATCGAGAATGGGCTTCAGAGTAAAGCCGCCATGGAATATAATTGGTGCCATCAAGCACCACATCCGAAAGTGGGAGATACTACCGGTGGCATCGGACATCGGGAAGAACTCCACCGAGTCCAGATAGCCATATTTGAATGTTGAAATTAAATTACAAAAACAAAAACGATAAATATAATTCTCAAACAAGAGAATAAAAACCAAAGGCAACCAATTAAAAACATAAAGCAAAGTGAAATGATGACGCATCACAGTCGAGCGCCGGAGATCCGCGTGATGAGAATCAGCGAGGCGAGCGTGTCGAAGCGCGGGAGCGCGCGAAGCGGCCGCGCATGGCAGCGCGGCGCGGGCGCGTGTCGCGGCGTGATGCGGGGTCGCTGTCGCAGGGCGCAGGCGCGGCTCGCTGTGCGCTCAGCGCGGCGCAGGCGAGTCGTGCGCGCGAGGTCGTGTAGGCCGGCCTGTAGGCGCAGGGCAGAGCGCGGCGCAGGCATCGTGGCAGCCGCGGGCGAGGCGAGCTGGCACGTGCGATGGCGAGTGCGGCGGGAGTGGCGTGGTCGGGAAAAGAAAGGCACGTGGTCCGACAAAGGCAGCGACGGAGAAGGATCGCGCAGGAGAAGGAGTGGCGAGTTCGACACCACCGCAAACCTAGGCTAATCTGATACCATGTTAGAGAGTAGAGGAAGAGAAATGCTTGAACCATTGATCTCAAATGGACAAGCTCATGTATAAATAGATGATGAAGTGTACGAAGTACATATAGTGTACATGGTCTATACTCGTGGATATACATACTACATATATACATGTATCCTAACAACTTCAACACCAAAAGCAATGGATTATGGTCAACTTCAACACTATAATGGAAGCAATTGGCAACATATTCTAAAGATGAAAGCGGATGCCATAATTCAAAGAAAATGATTTCTCGATAAACGAGCGGATCAATCACGGTTCATCATTTCAAGAACTACCGATCACAGGAAGATAGCGGATATGATCGATATAGACATAGCTATGTACTCGCCTACCCTCAAAACCACTGAGTCAACAATACATCATTGTACATAAAGGTGAGTAAACAATTGCACTTCCACAAACCTTACTAGAAGAGCTTCAGAGAGTTCATAGCGAGTTTTTCCATTCATGTGATATCACTCGGCACAATTGAAAATCCGGTGCAATTAGGAACACAATCCACAATCCATATGTATATCCTCCACTCCACCATCCCTCGCATAAAAGCAAATGGAAAATACAGCAATAAACACAAGCTGCAAGAGGCATTTGTAAAGAGATCCTATTATAGATTAATGACCTTAGCTAAATAAGGCTGACAATGGCAACGTTATTTGATCCAAGTCAATTGTATAGCTACAGATCCACCGATGGGCTATGTATCTAAAAGATATTTCTCGAGTAAAAATCATAATAAAAATCATGCCATGTCATGTACATCCATGATTGCTTTTATGAAAAACTAGTTTCAAAAACATCACATGATTACTTTTTCTTAACCTTACAAACAAAAATTTAACATCTATTTGATTAGAATAATAGAGATCTATTTAAAGACCAAAATGTAGCAAGTTGTGTTACCATCGAGACAAGTTTTAGCAAAAACACGCTTTCCATCTCGTGGAAGGGATTTGTCTGTTCGATATATGCTCTGGTCCCTGAGATAGATTAGTTTATTAGAATAATTGAACATCTAAAGTTCAGAAAAATACTTGGATATGTTCCCATTACACATGAACTATAGGTTAATCTGAAAAAAGTCTAACAAAACATAATGCGCACTAGTGCGACATGGCGGGGATCCGAATTTCCACGTGCATCGGCACCCTTCTCTAACTACATATAAATTGATTTAGTTAACACGATGAAGCATTTTTGAACTCATGAAAAATGAGCAAGTCATAGTTAGCGATCAATAGAATTAGAGAATCCAAATCTTAAGACTTAAGTCCAAGACGAAGTCATTCAAGGTGTTGAAATGGCATCAAACTAAGGTAAGGGGCAAATCACAAACATTAAAATTCAAGCCATTTATGATTTAGAAAGGGGCCATTATAAGAGTTTATTACCATTCCTTCTTGTTTCATAAAACAAATTTTATCAAGACTATTTGGAAGGGAAGATTAATCAAGAAAATATTTTTTGAGACTAGTGACTTAATGAAATCCACAATGAAAAATATGGATGCTTTACATAATTGTAGAACCAATAGCAACTACCTATGAGCGGATTAATTTTTTGATAGGTCACTGAGTTTTGAACTTATTTCTTTCCGGTTACAAAGTTTTAATTTGTATCATAAAGGTTACTCAAGTTTGTTTTCGTTTCACTGAGGAGGTTACCATGAGGTAACCACATCCATCGCTGGCGGCGTGGATGCCTAGCCAGTCGAGCACAACTTGCCATGTCCATCGGTCGAGATGGAGCCTCCGCGTCGGTCGGATACAGTCCCGCGTCGGCTGAGACTTATCCACGTCAGCAAAGTTGGCAACCATTTTGATACTAAATGAAAACTAGTTTTCATTTAGTATCAAAATGATTTGCCAACTTCTCGACGTGGATAAGCTCTGGCGACTGTGACGGTCGCTAATATGGAGGCTCCATCTCAGCGATGACGTGATGGTCGTCTGCGTTTTTCGAGCATCCATCGGCTAGATGGACTGCTGTCGCGGTAACCCTCCTGATATGAAATCAGAGCTGAGTAACGCTACGATAGAAATTAAAAGCAAGTAACCGGAGAAAACTAAGTTCAAAAACAATGACCTATCAAATAATCCACATATTAGCAGATAAACCATGGCTATGAACATCGAGCATGTTTGCAAGCCTTAAAAACACATATACAAGTTAAGGAAAATGGAGAATGATGGGACCACAACTAACATATACACAAATTCTAGAAACCTTAAACACATATACAAGTCAAGAAAAATGGAGAATGATAGGACCACAACTAACAATTACACAAATACATGCTTCATACCATGTGGTGCACCAAAGGTCTGAAGCAACTGAAAAATCTTCATAAAAGTAAAGTGTTTGGTTTTTACATGTACAAATGTTATTCAAGGTTGGCATTCAAGCCCATTACAAGGATGGATACAAGTTCATTACAAGGTTCACGAGCTACCTGCTGTTTTGGTAAATGTGAATTAAACAAGGTGGGATGAGAATGAATGATGAAATAAGATCTAAGCATAGAATGACAACCTTAAATTGTGTGGTTGTTTAATGAAATATGTTACAATAGATTGTCTATATAAATTTCTAATATATTTAATTTAATATGTAATTATAAAAATATAATTATGTGATGATTCAAAAATTTAATAAATAATTAAAAAAATAACTATATTTCATTAAAAATTCTAATATATAGTTTTACTAAAACATAATTGCATTTTAAATAAAAAATTTAATATGCTCAAGAGAAATATTGCTTATGTGAGTTGCACACTTGATGGGTATTTTAGAAGTCTATTGAAAGGAAAAAAAAATATTTTCTGAATTTTTATTTATTTTTAATAATAAATTCCACTCTTACCTGGAATGCAAGAATAACCAATCCCCACTTATTAAAAAGAATGATCATTTTCACATCAATATGTTGTTTGGTAGGAGGGAATGGAAGAAAATTAAAAGGGCCTTGTACTTGTGGTTCCTTTTTTAATTTAAGTGGGTTATCCACCTTTTAAAAAAAAAATAAAAATAAATAAAAAAATAAAAGATAAAAGGGCATTTTGACCTAAAACACACATTCCCATTCCCATGTTTGCAAATTTATAAACTAAAAATGGGAATTACAACATTCATTCCTACTTTTCAATGGGTAGGGAATGGTAATGAAGATTTTATTTTTAAAAATAAAATAAAAACTCAAATATTTATAAATTTTTTAAGAGATTTTTGAAATACCCATCACTTGTACAATTCCTATACCCTTTTTCCTTGGAGCTCATCAACCTTACACCTTCAAAAAGATATTGGTAGATGCTAGTTCTCTATAATATCTCAATCGCTCTATGCTAAAATCCTCTGCCAGATTTAAAGTAAGTTGCATTTTATATATGATTTTTTTTTATCTTTAATGCATTGAATATATGATAGATTTATCTTGTTTTGGTAAGCTTTTTGTATTAAATTTGGATTTGGAAATAGAATTTTTTTTTTTTTGAAAAAAAAAGAGATGATAATCTGAAATTTATTAAGCAACAAAAATGGGACAAGGATAAAAACAAAGTTACGAAAACAAAAACCAAAACAAAACCAGAAAAAAGGAGAAAAATAAAAACAACAATAGAGAAATGTACAACTGATTATTGTCAAGAATGGCTATTCATTTGAAGAGTCTTAATTAACCACCTTGGAAGATCTTTGCCCTAATGAAATTAAACAATAACAGGCAATGCAAGCTTACGCATGAGTAGAAAGTCTAGAGGCAACCTTTTTCTAGTTTCTGGGAATGAGATGAACATTAGGAGCTCCTAAAGTGTTGATCAGGTTTCTTAGAAGGTTAAGCTACTGAATAACTCTCCAATTATGATGTGGATGTCTACTGCTGATTGTAGAATGAAGGTCGATGTTGGCTACATAGATGTGTTGTATGTTAAGATTGTTGTCATTAACAGTATGTAGAGCTATTATGAGGGGTTAAGCTTATGCTTCAGCTTCTAATTCAAACTAAACAGGAATGTGGCAATTACTTGAACAAAGGATAGAGTAGTTAGAATTATAAACATAAAAACCTACTCCTCCCAAAGGAGCGTTTCTATTCCAGAATGTCTTCGAGAACAAGAACATACCATCTTCATCCAAAAAATTTTATAACAAGATATTCTTACCACATTGGGGATTGAAATTAGAGGCATATTCTTTAGGGTAAGCTTAGGCGCTTCTAGCAATGGAGTTGGGGGTCTGGAGGTTCATTCTTGAAGATAAAATTGTGTCTGGCCTTCCAAATGAACGACAGTGGCAACAATAACATCATTAACAAAGCCAGAATTAATGCTAAGATTGATATCCAGCCAAAGACCATTAAGGAGGCCAATAGGAAAGGAAATAACTTTGCCAATTAAATCACTAATCAAAGACCAAAATGACCCAGAGATTTGGAGCAGCTAGACATAATACGCTCTGTATTTTCAAAATACAGGCAACAAAAGAAACAGAGAGATTGGGGACCTAAATTCAAGGAATGGAGGAAATCATACTTCTTGATTTGCCCTGGAGAAGTAACCAAGTAAAATGTTTTTGCTCTTGGGGCCACTTTTAGACTCGAGAATTTCCTCCATCCAATTCAAAAATCACAGAAGCTAGTATTGTAATTAAGTTTTTTATAAACCATTGCAGAAGTACTATGACTTTGAGAATTTGTAAACCATACCCATTAGTGAAGGCCATTTTGGATCAATTGCTCCATATCTGAAGATTGGATAGTTTAAATTGTCTCAAAAAAACAATTTTAAGAGAATGAAGATTCCAGTGGATGTGAAGGGTAAAAATCTGATATATGTGATGCTGAAGATCTAAATCCATATTTAGATAAGTGGGTTTAAAGGCTAGGGAAATTTGAAAAATCCATGGCTCATATAAAAAGGAAGTGACAATCGGGTTTAAGGAACCAAGGCATAACCTAGTTGTTTTCTATCTTATTTGTGTTGAGAGGTCTCGAGTTTGAAAACATCTCAAACATAATGGAAAAAAATAAAAATGTGCTTATCGCCAATTTATCAAGGAAAAAAATCAGGTTTAATGAATTAAGCCTAAAATAGGGTTTGAGAACTTGGACAGTACGGTATAATCAATGAAAAAACCAAAAACAGTTAGCCGGATGAAATCAACGAAATTAATAATGTCATATTTGTGTTGAAGGATATTAACCAAACCCTCCCCTCCCTTTTTCCCCAAAGTAAACAATCTCAAATTATATATATATATTAATGTTCTAAGCCAACGATGAATGTGAGGAAGGGAAGTTGATGAGTGCATAATATACAGATTGCTTACATGTTATTTGCATGCACTTAGCTTATCTTCTTGCATAACTTTCTATAAAATTGTGTTCCATCATTCATTCTGACTCATTTATAATAAAATGGTACAATAGATTTTTCATAAACTTGTTCAATTGGTAAAACTGTAATATTTTAAAAATGAGCAAAATTTTTCATCAATTTAGCTAAAAAATGAAGTTGAAAGTTTCAAAGAACTTATTACCTCTTTTAGCATGATTCATCATGAGTGGTTACTCATAAAGTAGAATGAGTAAGCCATGAATTATTATTTTTTATTTTTTGATAAAAGGTGGCAAATGTTGTGTTATCAAGGAACAAACATATACGATAAACTCGGCTATACTTTGTGCATAGTATTGCTGACCCATGATTTGACCCTTGGTCTGTCCATTCACCATTCAATATAACATTCCACTGCACTATCCAGTGGTTGTTAAAAAAAAAAAATTGTATCATAGAACTTATTTTCATAAGAATTTATTTGAAAATTTCCTTCACAATAAAAGAAATAAATTCTAATTATGCTCTATATGGAGGCTTTAATTATCACCCCTATTGATGCCCAACCACCGAGACTTAAGAAGATCTCATGAACTTATAGATAATGAAATTAGATTTAATTTTTTTATTTATAAATATTGATAAGCTCATAGCTTTCAATTATTATTATGAGAGGGGAGTTGAACTCTCAAAAACATTTGAGAAGAAAAATAAGTTATCACTATGTTATAGGAGAAATAATGATTTTCAAAAATTTAATTAATAGTATGTAAATTCAAAATCCATAAATATAAGAATATGAAGGATAATAATAATAATAATAATAATTGTTATTATTATTATTATTTTGTGATATAGGAGCTTCTAAATAGTATCTATTTTATTAAACATGAAACTTGAATGACAACATTACGGTAACAACTGTTTGATAGAGCCCACAATACAATACAATACAAAATTAAAAATGGAATCCTTCATAATCAGATTGCTTCATCAATCACCTTGGGAGGTCCATGCCTTGATGATAAAGAAAAAGGGCATGAACTATTCTGCCTTCAGTATCCAACTTGTCAACGATACAATTCCAATCTCAAGCAATTAATTAAGACTAGCTAAGATCCATCAGTTTATAGGATTTATTTGAGGCTTGGTTCATATTGGTTCACTCTTTAGGTATTATCACATTTGCTAGTGTTTACACTGTGCAGGATGTTAGCACAATCTCTTAAATAAAGTCAATCTTGAAGTTCCATTGCTAGGCGTACCAAATCCCACTAAGCATGCATCCTTCCTAGAACATAAATAGGCAAATTTTAGTTGATTTTAGTTACCATCTGGTTATCATCGAAATAAATTTGTTGAACACTTTTTTTTAATAAAATGTATAAACCACCGTTTTATTAAAAAGAACAAAAAATGAAAAAAATAAACCCTAGAACAAACAAAAGACAGAAAGAAAGAGCTACAAATTTTTCGAGAAACTGGAAGCAGTCATCAGAGGTGAAGCAAGAACAAGGACAGTTACACAAACAAGCACACGAAACTCACAAATAACAAACACAAGAATGAGGAACAACTGAGAAAGCAAGGTCCACCCAATGGTATCCGAGGCATCCTTAGTTGACAGTAGGAGTGGAACACTCCTGAGCGGAAAGTGTGGTCGACGCTCTGGTGTGCTTTTCTTATTCAGCGCCAAAAAGTCAAGTGAGTGCCTGAGGTTCTAAATGGAGTCCTTCGAGAAACATTGGTTGGGGTCTTTAGCTGCAGAGTGCCAAGAAAGTAACAAATGAATAATATTGGAAATAACAGAAAAGTAGTCACGAGCATGCAAGTTAAAGACATGATTATTTCGTTCAAGCCATAAAGTCTAGAAGATGGCCCCAGAAAGAAGACCCCAAAAGGAACGAAGTTGGACTTGTAAGGATGAGATCCAGGAAGTCCATACCTCAGCAAAGGTCCAAGGGAGAGAGTACAAACCTAGGACTTGCTTAAAGAAGTGCCAGATGCGGTTGGAAAAACACACTGAAAGCAAGAGGTGTTCCATCAATTTTGAATTTCTATGGCACAAAAACACGAGTGTCCGCTGACATTGAAATTGCAACCTTTTCTCGGCTAGATTAAAAAAAGTAACGATTTTGTCATCCCAAGTGAGCCAATAGAAAAGGGTTATTTTGTTGGGGCAACCCACTTTCCAAAAATGAGAGTAGAGGGGACTACGGGTACCACCGCTCACCCAGAAAAATGATAGAAGGATTTTTACCTGAAAAATTTTCTAGTGTTATCCAAAAACCGAGTTCACACATCCTCTAAATCACTTTGAAAATATTGAATTATAGATAGGAAGGGTGAGATTTCATCGAAAGTAGGTCGTTTGGAACAACCTATCGAGACCGAAGTTCACTAGAGAAAGACCTTATAGTCAACCAAGTTGAATGACGCTTATTGTAAAAGGTCGGGACCATAAATCTCTAGGTGCTCTCACCGCTTAGCCATTTATCATGCCACAAGAGGGTAGAAGCACCATTCTTGACAATCTTCCAAGAATAAAATTTAAAAAGAAGGTAACAAGGATGCAATTCCAGCCCGGAGAGAGAGATTTGTTCCTCAATGCTATGTAGAATAATAGCCCCAATGAATCTTTACACAAATAATTGATGTTAATGATTTTTGAGCCAATAGTAATTACTATCGGAAGTGATTTTCCACCACCACTTTCCTAGGAGAGCCTTATTGAAGTCTTGAATGTTTAGGATACCCCATCCACCCATGGCACGAGGTGCAGCAAATCCTTTTCTAAGTGACAAGTCCTATCCCTATGGCCAAGATCTGGTCTTTTTCCAAAAGAAAGTCTCTACGGATTCTATCGATCTCATTTTGAGACCCGGACCAATAATTTGAACATTGACATCCGATGAAGTTGGAACTAAAGATAAGACCGAGTTTAGAAGAGTGAGGCGTCCGCCTAAAGAAAGATAATTCATTTTCTAGGAAGTAAGTTTGGAGGAAACCATCAAGATAAGTTTTAACTAATCTTGACATCTTGGTCTTCTTCCAGAGAGCGGGACACCCATGTAGGTAAGTGGAAGACAATCCCTACAACAATTAAGAGTTACAGCTACTATTTCATTTGAATGGAAGCCAAAATTGGTAGAATATAGACAACTTTTAGAGAAGTTGATAGTGAGTCCCTGAAAGATCCTTCCAAAAGATAAAGGATTAGTTTAATAATTTGAAGATCCTCCTATCCACCGCTGAAAAAATGAGTAGATCATCCTGCATATTGAAGATGGCATATATTCTCAAACGCGATCAAGGGAACCCCCAATAAAACTCTAGAGCGAAGCGCATGTGTAAACATTGCACTTAGAGAATCTGCCACTACGACAAATAACAGGGGGATAAGGGGTCACCTTGACGTAGGGCTATGTTGACAATGGATATAACCATGTAGAGATCCATTGATTAAGACCCGGGCTTTGGTAGAACCAAGGATAATACTTATCCAAGAAATCCATCTAGTGCTAAACCGATGAGTGACTAATAACTCCAAGAGAAAAATTTCAATCTAGGGAGTCAAAAAGCTTTTGCAAAATCAACCTTAAAAGCTAACTTTGGTAGTTTGCACTTTTTGAAGACCCGAAGATAAGCTCTTCAGCTACAACTATGTTATCCACTATGCATCTTCCTTTAAAGAAAGCTAATCGGAAATCATCAACTAAAACATCTATGACTCGAAACTTTAATCTATTAGCTAGCTATTTGGAAATGATTTTTGCAAGAAGAATTAATCGAATTGATGGGTGCGAAGTCATAAATGACTTCAGTGTGTGTTTTTCTTAGCAATAAGGGGCAATATTAACCTAGTTCGACCCACTCTAGGTTGGCTCTACCCTAAAAAAAAATCCACACAAAGTTTGACAAGATCTTCTTGGATCACGGACCAATGTTTCTGGAAGAAGAGGATAGGAAACCCATCTGGTTCGGCTACTTTGTCCGCATCCAAAGCAAACATTGCTTGTTTAATTTCATCTAGAGTAAACGATATCTCAAGAGATGAGAGATCCATTCTCTCTTTATGGGCAAATAGGGGCTTGCCAATCCGTGAGAAAATTGTAAGGTCTAGAGGAACCAAGTAACACACAATAATGATCTCAGAAAAATCTTGCCCAACTCCTATTCACCTTCAATCCAACTCCCATCTTGACAAATACTAAGGATGAGGTTTTTGTTGCTCCTACCATTAGCCATTGAGTGGAAGAATATAGTATTCGAGTCAGCCTTCTTGAGCCACGTGATTCTCGGATCATTGTTTCCAAAAAAACTTTTCCCCTAACAATGAAGAGAAAATAGATTCAATCGGGCTTAAGACAGACATTGTGACTCGAGCAGTGGAAAGTGGTTGACTTTCACTAGAGGTATCTAGTGAATCAATCTCCAGTAAGGAGATCTTTTAGTCGTTAAAGGATCTAAAGGTCCTGCAGGCCCACCTTCAAAACTTGGATTACATGTGGGAATGAAAAGATAAAAGTCTCCGGATCCCTTTAGGATTAATTTCATCCCACCAATCATGAATTAAAGAACCCAATTGGTAATTCGAGTACCAAGATTTCTCAAAGCGAAAAATCTTAGTTCTAGAAGTGTGAATGCCACGTGACCCTAACCCAGGATAAGGAGTGATCAAATCCTAATGCTGGGAAAAAGAGAATTAGTATGGTCTCAGGAAAGCTTAAGTCTAGGTGAGGGAAAGTAAGAAATGATCTAAACGTACCCACAATGGTTCCAACTGACCATTGGTCCATGTGTAACATCTTTCATGAAGAAGAGGATCAATTAGATTAAGGTTTTGAAGAAGATTTTGAGAACTAAGAATGTCCCCTAAATTTGGAAAGCCTTTATTTTTATCTTGTGGAGAGAAGATCACATTGAAGTCGCCACAAAGGACCAAGGGAGAGGAACACAACCTTTGATTAAGAAAAGTTCAGTCCAAAAATCTTTCCCGAGTGAATGAGTATTAGGTACATAACAAGACAAAATTGTCTACTCGGTTGGTGAAGATCACTGAGAGGGAGAACGAGCCCATGTGTAAAAGGGCGCCACTAACTTGGGTGTTGTCCCAAGCCATAATTATACCTCTAGTAGTACTAGAGGAAGGTAAAAATTCAAAAATGTCTAGGGGACGGCTACCAATCGATCTCCAAAAAGAACGGTGCACATTCTGAAGTTTAGTCTCTTGCAGACAAATTACCCTTGCTCTGGAATATGAGAGAAACTCCTTGATTAAGAAACATTCAGAAGGACTTCCTAAACCTCTAACATTCTAGGTTAGGATTTTCATAAAGAGTGAGTGGTGGTCTGATCAACGGACCTCAAAAAGGTCTCCACAGAGGAGTGAAAGTGAGAAGATCTTTCCGCTTCAAGATTACATATTATATTTATGCATTTAGACTTATGATTAGGAGAACACAAGAATTTAACACCACAAGACATGCTATAATTAAGAATTTGAGCATCAAACCAGGACTTAAGAGTAGAAGGGCTAAAAGAAGAAGAAGCTTTCTTCGGGTACTTCGGTGTTTTTTTCTTGGTAGATTTGGGAGGTTGTGGAAGGAATCCAGCTTCTTCATTCCAGTGAGTGGAGGGTTTCTTCGCTCTGTCACTCCTTCTGATTGGAGTGGGGGCTTGTGCCAACTTGGGAGGACGCCCTTGGTGAAGGTCCAATTGTGGTTCACAAGAATCGCTCCTAAATTCCTTTTATTTGTCTCAATAGTATCAAAGCAATGAGCTTCGAATGGGGGATTCCGTGATTTGCTGGTTGGTTCTCTTCTATCACTTCTATAGGGAGATCTTATGCTTCAAGGATAGTATCCTCATCTACGAAATCTTCTATCATGTAGTCTTGATCATCATCATCACCCCAGTCTAACAAATCCTCATCTGAAGGATCTTCCTGTGGAGGATTGTGCAAAATTGGATCTGGGGGGATGAATTTCTCTAAGTTATAACATGGGATAAGAGTCCAACCCCCATATAAGATCACCAATTTGTAACCCTCAGGGATCTCCATAGGAGGAGCAAGAGATCTTAAATGACATGGCAAAGGAGAAAGAAACTGGTATGGGCATTGAATGAGGATGATCCTTTGTAGAATCCATATCCTGAGGCACAAACAAAGGCCAAGATGAATTTAGAATAATATCATCAAGGATAGCCTTGTCTCAAGATGAGTTTGGAATTAAATCAGCAGAATTCAAATCCCGAGGCAAGTTCAATATGTGAACATCTGGTTTTGAAATTAAATTAGCAGAATTCAAATCCCGAGGCAAGTTCAAAGAGTTAACATTTGAATTTAAAATAAAATCAGCAGAATTCAAATCCCGAGGAAAGTTCAGTGAGTTAACATATGAAGTTGAAATTAAATTAGCACAATTCAAATCCTGAGGTAAATTCAAAGTGTTAACATCTGAGTTTGAAATGAAATCAACAGAATTCAAATCCTGAGGCATGTTCAAAAGTGTTAACATCTCGACGGATTATTTACCATAAACATCTGAGTTTGAAATTAAATTACTTAGCATAAACATTATTTATATATATATATATATATTAACAACTTGATGCCTATAATTTCAAGGTTGGGTGAACAATTTGTTGCTATTGCTTTCTATTTTTGTGAACCGAGCAGTGCATAAATGAGAAAGCAAATCATATAAAACACCCAACTTGTACAGTAACAACCTACACCCAACTTGTACAGTAACAACCTAGGACCACACCAAGAACTCCTTGAAACAATCATCCTTCCCATGCATTAGACTAACCGTAAATATACACTCGCTTTGGATTTATTCATCTAAATACACTTCAAAGAAGATCGGCTTTCTAGGCTAAGGAAGAAACTTCCCGGCACGTAGGAGTACGTTGAAATCTTCGCTAAGATAATGGAAGGTATCGTATGTACAGTTGATGAAAGTGAGGGACTCCCACCGTCCCCCTCGAGACAAGGATTTTTGGCATGACTAAGCCACCTTTTGCTAGCCTCGGCAGAAGAGCGTAGATGAATTTCGGTCTGAGCAGAGTTAGAAACAGGGCATGTGCAAGAGCAGGTCGGACTGTGAAATAAAAAGTGGAATCTGTTAGCCTGTATAGGTAATTCTTTCCAGCTAGTGAAGACAGCTAGATCAAGTTTCTAAGTCCACTTTAGGCTTGCGAGGAGGAGGATCGGGCTCAAATTGTGTACATCCACGATGTGACCCAACTTCCACATAATGGATGTGCATACCCTGCAAATTAGAGAGTGAGGGAGTCACTCATCCTCAAGCTTAGATTTTCCGTAAGGCATATGATAACATATTACCTCTTTCAAATCCTGCTGAGTGAGGGGGTTCGGTGGACAACAGGGACCCCTCACTCATGTGGCTTATGCTCGATGACATATTACTCTTTTGTAGAGCTAATGAGTCTAATGTTAACTACATAATAAATTCAAGAAGTCAGGGTCCCGTGGGTTGATCCCCAGTCAATTTAACCGTAATCTAGGGCATTTGACTTTCTTGAGGGAGAGGAAGGCACTTGATCGATTACTTGCTAGGGTTAGGGGAACTCCCTACCGGAAATGAATTAGTCACAAAAAAAGGGGAAGACCCCGCCCTTTCAAGATAGCACTCCTACATTCCCCCATGCATTAGACTAACCAAAAATATACACTGTTCAAATTTATTCATCTAAATACACTACAAAGAAGAAAGGATTAACATTAAGAACTCACTAATATCAAAGGAGGGTCACTAATCTATAATGAAGATATAGAAAAACCTCGCACACATGCATACTTTTGCCGAGTCAAAGAGAGCAAGACTAGAAGATCCAGCTACTTCAAACTAGATGTAGCTTAGACTTTCTCTCGTGGTAGACCGCCTTGTGAAGCCAGGACCATTTAATCGTTTCCTCCCATGACCCGATCACGTGTTTGATTCGGTGTTTTTTCATCTTCTTTGTGCTTATTCTTGGTGGTTTGTTTCTCTTTTTATGTTCCTTGTTAGTTTCCAACTAGTGGACTTTGTTTGTACGCTCCTTTACTTTTAATAAATGTGGTTTATCTACTTTTTCAAAAATAACAAAACAAAACGAAACAAAACAAAAAGTAATTTTTAACGTACTTTGATGAATGATATATCAATACAAGTTCATTTATTTTTGGATACATGTAAATTAGCTAAGATTTACAATAGAAAAGACGAACAGTTTAGGATAATTAGTAGACCATAGCATCTTTCCAAAATAATATAAATTAAAAGCTACAGAAATAATTGGTATAAATATTTCACTAAAATTAGGTGAACTTAGACAAAGCATAACTGAACCACAAATCAATATTCTTAAAAAAAACATATATCAGTTGCGCCAATGTGTATGTATGAAGAAGTAAAAGCTTAGAATTTAACATAATAGGAGGTAATTATATAGGTAATTTTAAAAAGAAGTAGAGGCCATGCTTAAATAAACATGAAGAAATAAACTAATAAAATTAGGCAAAATAGAGGTTAATTAAGCTACATAGTATAGAGCAAGTTCACATAGTTTTTAATATTTTCATGTTAAAAAGGAAGGAGTTATTAATTCATATAAAAATAGCAATATAATGATCAACATGATAAAACAACAAGACCACTAAATGTGTTTGTTTTATGTTGTTCAATGTTTATTCTTAGCGGATGATGACATTGTCTTATTCCTAATGAGTTATGAGTTTTTTTACAAACAAAAGTGCATCCTGCGGTGAGGTAAAGGTGCATTGGTACTAATAAAAAATTTAAAGCATTTTGTTTGATGATTGATAAATTAAAATATATGATTTAATGGTTATAGTTAAGGGAGCAAGAAACTGTTTGGTTGATGAGCTTATATAAAAACATAACTTATATTGATCACATAATGAAGAAAACTATAGTAAGGATTCACATGTGTAGTTTGCTCTAGTTTTGAGGATTAATGTTCAACATTCTCTATGGAGGTTAGGCGATTCTCCCACTCGTTTTTATTTCCTTCATTACTTTTTTATTTTTGTTAATCTACTTATTCTTAGGTCATCATTGTTTGTCATTTTATTCACTTTTAAAAGCAAATCATTTTGTGAATCAAATTAGTTCATCCAGAATGCATTGTGATGTTGGGCAAAATGACTTGGTGGAAATTTCCCTCCAGATCATTTTTAGGATTTTTTTTTCCATGAAATCCCCCTCCTATGGTGTCCTTTCTTAGTCCCAGTGAGATTAGCCTGTTATCATATTCTTCTTGTTATAATGCAACCAATTGGCATGGATGGGCCAAATTTGGAGATTGAAGGTGGCTCCTAGAGTGAAATTTATTTTATTTGGCAATTGATTAAATACAAGGTGCTTGTTCATAAGTATTGGCAGCTTTAGGCACAGGCCACTAAGGCTCACATGCCTAATGTCAATGGGCTCCTTTTTTTTATTGTATAATCTATGATTTAATAAAAAAAAATTATTACAACTTCGCCTGGGCCCTCATTTTTACTAAGATAGGCCCTCTTCAAAACAGGTATCAGAATAGACGCTGGCAATAATCTCCTGGATTACACTGCTTCTCCAGCTCTGAACATCCTCTGATTGATAGTGTCAGTTGAGTGTTCTGTGCATTTCTGATAAAAGAGTAGAAACCAAATTCCCATAAAACGCATGGAAACAATGTCAGGCAGAATCAACAGTATAAAATTTCTGTGATTGATTTAATAACCTGAAGAGCAAGTGAACCATGTTGAATTTTGACATTCTCAATCCAGTACAAGAGGTGAGACCCATGCAATTGAATGAACTTCGTTTGTCAGCCACAAATTATTGTACTCAACTTTAACTCCTTGTTAAAAGAAGCTCTAGCAGAATTCATGACATTTGCTCATACAAGAATCAGCTAATACAGGTCCATATCATCAATGGAAAAAAGAAAATTCCAAATTCACAGGAATCAGCTGCATATCACCAATCAAATATGAACTTTGGTTCCTGCATAGAATAATTTACTAGCATCAGACACTTGTAAAAACAAAAAAACCTGCACCTCCGAGCTCTTACCTTGGTATTATTACAATTTTCAACCATTGGGGAGTATATTCTTTGATAAAATGATTAGAGTGCTTGAATAGTCAGATCAATTAAGAGAAGTTCTATCAATAGAAACCAACATCATTGTACACCACAAGAGTTCCATAAATTGATAACAAAGATGGTGCTTTCCTGCATGAAGATGCATGGTGATAACAAAGTGGAAGGTTTATTAATAGGATAAAAGTAACTCACAAATTATTATTAGAATATAAAGAAAAGAAAATCAGATGGTTATGAGCTATTAATTAAGAACACCATGCCTACTTCAATTGTCATCACTGATCATGCATGTCTTTTCAAGTCCTGGTGATATATATTGAGGCAGCAATATAGAAAAACATGTTCACATGTAGGACACCCTGCATCAAGCCTGCTTATTGAAAATTAGAAAAATACTCATCTTTGTCATTTGGATTTCAGACATTCAGGTCCTTGTTTTTTCCTTCTTGGTGTTGGGTTTCAGCCCATTTGGTGGGCTACCAACAAAGAGAAATAATGCTTGGGCTTGGCCCAAGTTAAAAATGAAAAAAGAAAATGAAGATATGTCAATAATGAAGAAGTGGAGGGCAAGAAGGTAATTTCACAGGGTGAAATTCTCTCATTTATTGGGAATGAGAATGTGACATCCTGGTGAGGGTGCTTTTTGGGGTTCATCGTGAAAAAGAGAGAGGAAGAGAGGAGAAAGGGAAGAGAGAGCTAGGGCAAGGAGATCGGACTGCCAACATCATCCCGGATCTCACTCAAAACTCCGGAGGAGACTCCTTTGCAAGTGTTAGAGAGTGAGAGGAAGAGAGAAAATGCTTGAACCATTGATCTCAATGGACAAGCTCATGTATAAATAGATGATGAAGTGTATGTGCACGTATAGTGTACATGGTCTATACTCGGGATATACATACACATATATACATGTATCTAACACCCTCCTCAAACTCAAGACGGATCATACGTCCGGAGTTTGGATAACATGAAAAGATGCCGATCGCTGAGTCTGCGCTTTTGGTGAAAAAAAGTCACTCCTCGAACCTCCGTGGGAAGGTAATGAAGAGACACCGTCCCGAGAACGAACATGACATCGAGTGAAATGGGCATCCACCCAATGTGTTTGGTCACCATGCTTGACCGGGTCGGCAGAATCAAGGGCCCAGTCTATCACGAGTGAAGAGGAATAGGGGAGGTCTGCAGTATCCCAAAGTCCTGTAGGATCGAGCGAAGCCAAAGCACCTCCTGAACAGTAGAAGTTAAAGCACGAACCTCGACCTCAGAGATCTGGACTGGCTATCAGTATCAGTCGTTTCTTAGTTTTTCCAAACAATGAGAGAAGATCCAAGAAAGATACAAAGGGTAACCAAAGAATAGAGAAACGATCATCGTGGAACTAGCCCAAGTAGCATCGTAATAGGCCTCAGAGTCAAGAGTGGAATGACGTGAATAGAATGTATCACGAGATGCAGACCACGAGAGATAGCGCAGACTTTGAGAAGATGTGCATAATGAATGTAGTAGGAGCTCACAACAAACCGACTCGTAATATGGATCGCATGAGAAATGTCAGGATCGGGTGACGCTAGGTAAAACCAAGCCGCCAACAAGATGTCAATATCGAGAGGGATCGGTAAAGGAGTCCCATCGTAGGCTCGGAGCTGCAAAGTGAAGCTCCATGGGTGTAGCAGTTAGGCACAGTATCAGCAAGCTAGAGCGAGCAAGAAGGTCAAGAGTATATCATCACCGAGTAAAGACGGAGAGCCATCGACCGAGAAGTGATCTCAATACCCAAGAAGTAACGAAGCGGACCCAAATCAGGTCATCAAGAATGTCTCACAGAGTTTCTGCTTCACAAAGGCAATGTGAGCAGGATCATCTCCAGTAAGAATCATGTCATCCACATGAGGAGAAGAATAGTGCGCCGCTGATGTGAGGAATGAACAAAGACCGCCAATCATGGATGCTTGAAGTGAAACCACCACTTTCAATAACAAGATCGAATCGCCAAACCAGCCCGTGGAGCCCGTCAAGACCATAAAGAGCACTGCAAGTCGACAAACTGCTCCCCGGAGGCACCAAGACCGGAGGAGGAGTCATACAAACTTCCTCCTTTAAGTCACCATGAAGAAAACGACATTCTTCACATCAAGTCGATGTAGGGTCCACTCGAGCGACCGCAACAACAATCAACGTACGATAGTATGCATGTGGGCTCGAGGGCAAAGGTCTCCTCATAGTCACGACCATGCTCCCCGCTCGGAAACCACGCAGTGACTGCATCGCCTCTCAGAGGTACCGCCCATGGACATCTCGAAACACTAGTGCTAGCGAGTACAACGGTTAGGAGGATGTAAAGTGGATCGATCACGTAGAATGTAAGTGTGAGAGGGTACCTCAGGATCAGGATCACCAGTAGAAGGAGTGTCAGAGAGGACCGTCGGAGGTGAAGATGTTGCAGGTTCTCGACGATGATAAGTATAACGAATAGGAGGATAAACCGAAGGAAGTAAGGAGGAATCGACAGATAAGGAAGGGGATGGAATAGGGGATGAATGAGAGAGAAGCTCTGGAGAAGGAGGACGTGGTAGAGAAGTAGTGGAAGCCGGGGAGTATCCTCGTGGATGAGAGAGGAAAAAGGAAGGAAAGAGGAACAGTGGGAGAAGTAGATGTAGTAGAAGGGGGGGAAGCATAAAAAGGAGTGGTCTCATCAAATGTGACATCTCGAGAGATGCGAAAGCGACGAGTGATCGGGTCATAACAACGTGATAACCTTTGTGTTCAAGACTATACCCCTTTAAAAACACAAAGAACCGGACTGGGTGGTGAGTTTTGTCCGTTCCCGAGGTGAGAGTAAGGCAAAAGCAACGACAACCAAAAAGCACGAAGGTGATCATAGCGAGGGGGAGTTCCATGTGGGACTCACCTGGGACTACGACTCAAGATCGGGATGATGGTTGCAGTACACAAGGTAGACGGCAGTGAACAGATCACGCCCGTAAGTGAGGAGGAAGAGATGCACCAAGTGAGAGCTCGAGCTGTCTCTAAAATGTGGCGGTGCTTACGCCTGCGACCCCATTCGAGGATGAGCCCCGTGATGGGATAGTTGAGGCAAGGTGCCTCAAGACAAATGGGTATGAAAAGCATGGGAGGTGTATTCTCCGCTGAATCGCACTCTAAAGGTCTTTATAGAGGGCAGAGAACCGAGTGTGCACCATAGTAGTAAAAGAGCGATATATAGATAAAAAGTCGATCGCGATGATGCATAAGATAAAACCCGTGTAAATAGTGTGTGATCATCAATAAAAATAACATAATATCGATTGCCACCTTTTAGATACAAAAGGAGCAGGACCCCAAACATCAGAGTGAATGAGGTCAAAAGGGGCACTAGTTTGAGACTGACTCAATGGATAGGGACATTAGTAAATCGCTGCAAGTTTACGACCCAAAAACAAAACAACATCGAAGGTGGAGAGACTCGCTCCTAGGACACCCCGATCGACAAGAGAAGACATACGAGACCCGACACAAATGACCAAGACGATGATGCCACAGATGATGGGATATAGTAGCAAAGATAACAATGAGAAGTGCACTGTCCTCAAGAGGGAAGACGAAGGAATCAGATAAAAAGAAATATAAAAATAAAAACAATTCTCAAACAAGAGAATAACACCAAAACAATAAAAATAAAAAGAGAGGAAAAAGGGGATACTGGCTCGACTGACCGGGATCCGCCGCAGTGAGGCCTCGAGGCCGGGCGCCATGAGCCGAGCCGGGGGCGAGCGCGCAGGGCGCGGGCAGCGAGGGCACGGGCGCGGGCAGAGCGCGCGCGCGGGGCGCGGGCGCTAGGGGCGCGGGGCGCGAGAGGGCGCGGGCGCGGGCGCTGAGGGCGTGCGCAGGCGTGCAGGGCGCGGCTCGGGCGCAAAGGGCACGCAAGGGCAGGGGCAAGGGCGCAGGCGCTTGCGCGAGCGCGGCAGTGGCAGACGTGGTCGGAGATAGGCACGGGCTCGGAGGCGACGGGCGCGTGTCGCGGAGAAGGAGTGGCGGGGTTCGACGCCACCGCAACTCCAGCTAATTTGATACCATGTTAGAGAGTGAGAGGAAGAGAGAAATGCTTGAACCATTGATCTCAATGGACAAGCTCATGTATAAAATAGATGATGAAGTGTACAGGTATGTATAGTGTACATGGTCTATACTCAAGATATACATACACATATATACATGTATCTAACAGCAAGAAGCACTACCTATTGATTAGGTTTGATCATTCCTTTTACCCCTACTTGTTGTTTGTTATCCATCTTGATGATGATGATGATGTTTGTCAATGAGAACTCCTCTCTTATGAATATTGTTCCCCTCATGCATGTAAACCTCTCGTAAGCTAGAGAGGAACCATTGTAACCCATTGTTGACATAGTGGATGCATGTTTAAGAGGCTCTAAGGAGTCCCATGGGTTTTCCCTTGATTCGAAGGGTATTCCATGCTAAAATTGTGTTCTTGCATGGTTATATGTTTGTTCATCTCACTCTAACAAGAATTGAGGGGTTTGGTAGTGTTTTATGCTTGGTTTGAAGCATTGGTGCATTGTAGAAGCCTTGGGAAGACCTTTGAAGCCTCAAGGAAGCAATTCAAGGTTGTTTGCAGTTTATGAGGGCTATATACAGGCCGCACATGTTTGCCAGTTATGTTCACGGGACGCTTTTATGGCAAAGAGATGAGACCGCACATGAACAAGTGATTTTTACTACAATGCGATAACAAGATCATGAGCATGAATTTGCTACAATGCCCCCGGTAGACTGGGAAAGGCTCATGGGCAAGTTTGCACCCGCACAGGATTTGCAGTGAGGTTCACGGGCAAGTGTGCACCCGCATACCAGCCGCACGTGAACAGTAATAGTGTACAGTGTCAGTGAACAATCAATTGCTATAGTGATTTCCTAGCTTTTTCACCGCTTTCTAAAACCGGAAAACCCCCAACACTTGAGTGGATACAGCCACAATTTGATAAGAGTGCTTTTATATGTCCGACAAAAATCTAGCTCAAGTTTCAACCAAAACGATTGAAAAGAAAAAAAAATCAATAGAAGACATTGGAAAGAAGACAATAATGTAGTTAGTGGTGTACTTATAATAACCTCAGCAAAATCGAAGACATTGTGAAATTATTGAAACCAACAAAGCTTGTGGTCTTCTTACTACCGCATTAAGGAAAAGGCAGTACCAATGACTTACTCCAGGACGTTCCATTCATGTTTCTTGCTTTATTATACCACACAAAAAGAGTACTTGATAATAATAAAAAGGCAGTCTGCCTTCAAGTTTGTTTACATGAATCAAATTATTAAAAACAAATTTATGCATTCATCATGATAAAAGCATCAATAGCAGATTGAAATAAAAAATGAATCTCACGGAAATGTTCTCCCTCCTCCTGCTGACCGGCAGATTGCCGGAAAGCCTGAGATCCTGGCGTTTTCTCGGGAGATTTCTAAGAATGGTGACATATTGTTGCCATGCAGTGGCAACGTAATGGATGGATGTTCCTAAGCCACTGATTTTCCACGGGATGAGAATTCCCCTATTCTCTTTGGCTCCATGCACCAGGATCGTATCTCCCAAGATTCCCGCAAGACTCGTCTCCCAATTATTGCCTCGAGATGAGACCTCCCACGGATGCTCACATCATCATGATCAGGATCCAGCTACTCTTGCCTTTAATCTTGATCATGCGTCTTAAGATAAACACTCTTCCACACCTCCATCTCCAAGTGCTGGCCTGCCTCAAAATTCGCACGCCTCTGATCCACCATTAGATGTTGATTTAATTCCTCAAGATAATCAGCAATCTGATCCCACTATTCCTCATTTCCCTAAGGATGTATCGCCTCGTGATGATAACTTTACAGCCTCTAAATTTGTATCCAATAACCCTGCTCAGGAATCACTGCCTGTGGCTATTGACCAGGGGAACTTACCAGCACATCTCAAACCTCTCCCCCCGTCATTCGCTATTCCTGATGGATATAATTGGATATTTGTTTATGGAGGTTGGATTTTGGTCCTAAGCATTAATTTTGATAAATTCCATGCCTTTGATCCTATACCCCAGAACTCTTCATTAGAAGACCCTTCTGATGAAGAACTTCTTGACTGGGGTGAAGATGAGGAAATTTTAGGAAATGAAATGGCAGAAGATGATCTTTTCCTTGATGATGATTGCCTCAATCTATCTGAACAAGATCCAGTCCCAACTGAACTTGCTAATGTTCAAATGAATGATATCATCCAATATTCCTCCACTACTATAATTATCCCTCAACAAAATTTACCTAGAAATCCTCCCCCTTACACTAAGCAAATTAGAAGAAGCGATAGGCCCAAGAAACCTTTTTGAGCGTTGGATCAAGAAGCGTGATTTGTCCTCTCCCTTCACGCTCCACCAAGAAAAAAATCCTCGATGACCCAAGAGAAGGTACACCTTTTTCCCAGTTAATCTCGCTTTTTCTACCCTGCATCGATGCTCACTCGCTTAATTACAGTAATTCCTGTGGCATTAAATTCCTAGGATCACCTTCTCATAAGTCTAAATGTCTAGAAAAAATTCGGTCTCTTGAAACTGTTAGAGCCTCTAAGGGCCCTCATTTCCCCGGATCTCCATCGAAATCTATGCCTAGATCTTAAACTATTTTCCATGAAAATTTTTATCTCGGAATGTTAGAGGTTTAGGCGCACCCTCTAAATGTCATCTTGTCAAGGATGTTATTCTAAATTCATTTCCGGACATTGTTTGTTTTCAAGAATCAAAATTACAGGATATTCATAATTCTTACTGGCACTCAATTGGAGGCAAACACATTGATACCTTTGAATACCTGCCGGCACAGGGTTCTGCGGGAGGTATTATTATTGCTTGGGATGGTTCTAAACTCTTTGGTAACTTAATTCATAAGGGATCCTTCTTCATGTCCATTGGATTCACTAATCGCCTTAACAACTGCTGTTGGGCTTGCACTAGTGTTTATGGTCCAAATTCTCACTCCATCAAACTTGAATTTTGGAATGAACTTTGAACTTTACGAACCCTCATATCCCTTCCTTGGGTTATCTACGGAGATTTCAACACTGTGTTTTCCTTTGATGACAAAAATAACGGGATTTTTAACCAAATGATATCTCCGCCCTCAATGTATTCTTAGCGATCTCGATCTTATTGATCCGCCTATTAGTGGGCGAAGATTTACCTGGACCAACGGTCAATTTAACCCTATTTGGGTTAGACTTGACCATTTTCTTTATTCCCATAATTGGACTTCTTCCTTTCCCAGATCAACTTAATACATTCTCCCCAGATTTGGTTTGGATCACTCCCCCATTTGTCTCGAATTTGGAGACCATTTTAAATGCTCCCGACTATTCAAATTTGAGAAATTCTGGTACACTGATCCCCATATTAATTCTCTTATTCAAGACTGGTGGATGGAAATTAATCATGCTGGTTGTGGAGCCTTTATCATCTCCAAGAAATTAGCTTATATGAAATCCAAACTTCATCTTTGGTCCAAGAATACTTTTGGCGCCTCTAAAATTCTTAAACTTTTGTCTGCTCTCCGAACTAAATTCTATTCACATTAATGGAGAAAGCAGACTTCTTTCTGAGGATGAATCGACGCGACTCTCCCAAGTCTGCTCCGAGCTTTTCAATATTCTTAAACAGGAGGAAATTTCATCGGAAACAGACGATCCGTAATCACCCGCTCAGAGAAGGAGATTCCAACACAAAAATTTTTTTCCATCAAGTTGTTAATGGTAGAAAAAACTTAAATCAAATCTCTCGCATTCTCCACAATGATCATTGGTTCGATAGTATTGATCAAATTGGTAGGATCTTCATTGAACACTTCCGCCTCTCTTTGGAACCCCATCCCCTAACAGATTCATTTTCGATCGGGCAATTCCTTTTTTTGATTACAAAGATAGAGTTGATCTTTACCGACTTGAAATACCTTTTTACCATTGATGAAATTAAACAAGCTGTTTTTGACCTTAATCCCAATAAAGCCCTAGGTCCGATACGACTTTTCCTATTCTCTTTTTTCAGAAACATTGGACCCTTCTTCAAAACTCCTTAATTAAACTTTATGGGGACTTTTTTAAGGGCTCTTTAAACCTTGAGCATATTAACTGGATCAATATTGCTCTCATTGCTAAGAGTCATACGCATGGTGAGGTTGCGGACTTTAGGCCCATTAGTCTTATCAATTCTACCCAGTAAAATTATTTCTAAGATCCTTGCTAATGCATAAGCACTCGCCATCGCCCTAGTGGATGAGTCTCAATCTGGCTTTATTAAAGGTAGATGTATTATGGACAACATTATTGGTGCCCATGAAGTTATCTTCAACTTGCAGAAATGGAAAACTCTTGGTTATGTCTTCAAAGTAAACTTTGCAAAAGCCTTTGACACCTTAGATTGGAACTTTCTCCTTGATGTTCTGGCTGCTAGAGGCTTTATACCTAAATGGCTTTCTTGGGTCCATGCTATTCTTAGCACCGCTGAAACCCAATTCATCATTAACGGAACTACTCAGGGATATGTCAGATGCACAAGGGGCTTGAGACAAGGTGATCCCTTATCCCATATACTTTTCGCTCTTGCTGCCGATGTCCTAAGTGCTATGTTCTCTCATGCACTTAGATCCAAAGTTCTTATCGATGTCCCTTTAAAGCAGTCGGTTAACATCTGTCATTTCTAATATGCTGATGACCTTCTTATCTTTTCTGTTGGAGGATAAGACGATCTCCAAATCATCAAACTAATCCTTTACCTTTTTGAGGGGTCTTTTGGTTTATCCATTAATTATTCAAAAAACTGTTTATACTCTACAAACTACGGCTTCTAACCACATCATTCCTCTGCTAGAATCCTAAACTGCTCCAGGAACTATCTTCCTATCACTTACCTTGGGATCCCACTTTCTGGACGGAGACCAAGACGTTTAGACTGGGCTAAACTCACTGATATGGTCCGTGCTAAACTCACACCCTGGAAAGAAATTACCTTTCTCTTGGAGGCCGTCTTACTCTCATCAATTCTGTCCTCTCCACCATCCCAGTTTACTGGATGTCGGTTTTCAAACTCCCTATTTGGGTGATCAATGAAATTGATAAAATTTGTATAGAATTCCTTTGGAAAGATCCTGACCTGGGCCCCAAAGGTATCAGATTGATTGCTTGGAATAGGATCTCTAGACCTCATGACATGGGAGGATAAGGAATTCTCAACCTCCAGGAATTCAACAAAGCTTTGCTAGGGAAATGATGGTGGAAATTATCCTGTTGTCCAAACAGTTGTTTGGCTAAAATCATTCAGTCTAACTATTCCATCAGTGATCCTAATGGACTCTTGTTTCACTCCCCACCTAGAAATAAATCTTTCTTTTGGGCAGGAGAGATCTCCATTTAACCTGCATTCCATTCCTGCCTTATCAAATCTATCATAAGTGGATCTAACACTTTTCTCTGGTTCGATCGTTGGCATACTAGGCTCCTTCTCAAAGATCTCTGGCCGTTCCTTTTTTCTCAATGCATTTCTCCATGGATTACTATCAGACAATTTTCTCAACTTCTAAATAACCCGGAGATTGTTTTCTCCTCTGACTCTCTTGATATATTATCTTCAATTCTAAAGATCATTCCTGATTGTTCTCTTAACCAGGATGACATTACTTCTTGGGCTCCAGAAAAAAGCGGAAATTTCACAGTAAAATAATTCTACAAATTTCTTATTGACGGTGGATTGCGAAGTTCGCATTACCCCTATTTCTGGAAAATCCGTTGCCCTAATAAAATTACCTTTTTTTGCTGGTTCGATGGGGAGGACAAGATCATTACTCTTGCAAATCTTTTCAAGAAAGGGTGTTTATCTCACTACACCTCAGATACCTGTGTTCTCTGTCACAATGCTATCGAAAATCTGAATCACCTTTTCCTCAATTGTGTTTTTTCTAAACGTATCTGGGATTTCTTTACTCAAGCCTTAGACCTCAATCCTCTTCCACAGTCAATCCCCTTACTTTGGACCTCCTGGTTACCATCCCTTATCTCTCAGCACCAAATACTTTGGGACCTCATTTCCCGAGCTGTCTTGTGGATTATCTGGATTGAAAGAAATTCTCATATTTTTCAAATGAATGCTTTACCGCATTACAATATTATTTCTAAAACTGTTAATATGCTTCTCTCTTGGTTCTCAACAGTTGCTCATAAGCACCAGCAATCACTCAATGAAGCCTCATAGAAAATTAAGTGCTCTTTCAACTTCCTTAGCTCTAGAAAATCTACCTCATTTGGCGATCCCGACGACGGTGCTGCACAGGAGTAGGTGTCCCTTACGTCCGTCTAAGCAGGCCTGAGATGTCAGACGGTGTCTTCCGTCTACTTTACCTTTTCTGTTATTTCTCTGTACTTCCTGTTTCTCCTTTGTTGTTTCTTTGTACTTCCTCACCTTTGGTGAGAGATGACTCTACCCTTGTACTTCTACTTTTATTTCAATAAATCTGTGGTTTATCCACATTTAAATCAAAAAAATAAATAAATAAATAAATAAATAAATGAATCTTGCTAGCCATCTTATATATTTAAAGCACATAAGAATGATGCTGGAAACAAATAACCATAGGTCCTAGATGAAATCGTTTCACAAAGGCAGCTGTTATTTAATAGAAGAGCTCAATCTAATGGATTATATTTAAAACAAACAAAAGAAACAAATGATAGAAATTAAAACAAAAAAGATTATAACTTGACAAGAGCAGGGAGAAAATGAATAGAGAAATGCTAGCAGAACCAACAATACACAAGTTTTATAATTGATTCTGAAATCACTGACAAAAACAAAGGGGTTGATTTTTGCATCCTAACTATTTTGTGGGTAAAAAAACATGTAACTATGGCTTTGATTCTCCAAGTAATGAGCTAATTGCTGATGGTAGCTAACAACGACTGAAGATCCATCTATAACAAAATGAACTTTCCAGTCTTTCCCCCTTGTTGCCAAGAAATAACCACCAAGTAACTCCAAATCCCTCCTAAAAGTTCAATCGGAAAAAAACAAGCCAATTAATTGGTTTCTCCGAGGGATTTTATCTTCAACATGATGAGTCTTATAACCTTCGGTAATTTGCCTAGTCATAGATTGCATCAAATATGCGACAATCATATTATAGATTCAAGCTAATACAAGTCCATATCTTTGAAGGGAAAAAACTCCAAATTCTTTTTGCAAAACAATACACCCTCCCGAGAATGAATCGTGGTACCCTGCCGTAATCGATTTACCAATAACAAAAACATCCTCCACCTCCTAAAATCTGTAACCAAGTCACATGAACTATTAAGATTAATACATTATCACTTGGTGCAATATAGTCACTGATAAAATGATTGGAAGCTGGTTTAGACAAAGAGATCAATTCAGGGAAGCTGCATAAATGAGAACTAGCAAGAGAACACCACGAGAGTTATGTACATTGAAAGACATGAGATCACTGGGAAAGATGCATTTTTTTCCTCTATTTTCCTGTGCCATGATATGATAACAAGAATAAGTGTTCATTAACAATAGCAAGCACAATGAACATGGACTGAAAAAACAAAGGCACAAATCAAGCTTGCATGAATAACAAATACAACTGGATTTTATTAACTCAGAATACCTTGCAATTTTGATTGTGATCTTGAGGCAATAATAATGAACATATTAACAGTTAAGACACCCAGCATCACACTTCCTAACTGAACTAATTACAGTGATTCCATATATTCACAGTTACAATTTATACTGATCCTAATCAGTGTTGCCTCTTGATTGCCAAATGTGGTCTTAATATTTCTGGTTTTAAAATTAGTCAAGGAAGCAGAAAATATTGCTTTTGTAGGTCACAACACACAGAAAATGAAGCAGAAACAGAAAAGTGATAATAATTATATTTTTCGATAAACAAAAGAAATAAAAGAGAGAAATAACATAAAAAAGAGCAGGGGAGAAGATGGCACCATATAAAAACATGCTTGTTGAAATAAAAATGCATCAAGCAAACAAGCAAAACGATCGATGAAAAATCGCCACCAAAAAAAGGCGGAATTTGTTGCAATGCATTGATTCATAACTTGTAAAGAGAGTAGTTATGTTTTTGAGCGATGAATGATTGCTCACTATTTATGCTTCCATGATGTTAGAGACAAGGTGCTAATAGAGTCCTTCTAGGGCTGCTTTTTATGGATCTTTCTGAGATGCTAGAGACAAGATGGAAATAGTCTCCTCCTGGCCTACATCGCCTCTCTAGCTTAGGGCATCCACTAATTTTAAGCCTTGTAAGAGTAGGAAGCCTCTGTTGGAGGCCTTCTGGGAATGACTTCAGGGCTGGACAATCTTCAATATATAGATATTTAAGGGAAAGTGAGGCCTTGCAACCCTTTTGACAGAGACACCAGCTTGGGTAATTTAGATAATGATAAAAAGATTAATGAAGTGAGGTGTCCCATATCTGAATACAAAGACATGATGCTTGGACAATTGCGAACAGACAAGCTATCGAGAGATGCAGGGCACTTGGGTAATTCTATCAGCGCATCACAATCAGAAACCGTAAGATCCGTTAGAAACGGTAGACCACAATCTCCTTGTGATGATGCACTTATCAAATTCTTGCAAAAAGTTTAAATTCAGATATTTGAGGGATTCCGAATCTCTCAACATCTCATCCGGCCAGGACAATAGGTCTTCAAAATGAGACATATTGAGACATTCGAGGGAGGTAAGGTTCTGCAAAGCCGCTGATAATGAGAACTGACTGCAATCATTAATACCTAATAAATGAAGTGATGAGCTTAAGGGTATTGTCTCCTCCTTGTCTTCCAGCAGCAAAGCCAACTCCTCACATCGCCTTAGCCACAACCTGTCAAGAGATTTCAAATGCTTGAAGAACCCCTTCTGCTTGGCCATGAGAGCGATTTGTGTCCCGCAGTATGATTCTGATATGTGTAACTCTTTGAGAGTTGGAATTTGTGGCATGGTTGTCAACTTCGGGCATTCATAAATAACCAACTCAGTCAGGCATGGAAACAAGGGTGGAGCAGTTTCTCTATCCTCCTCCAAACACCACCCCTCCAGGTTAGCCATTTGACTAAGCCAAAGTCTCCTCAGTGCAGGGAATGATGATGATGCATTGCCGATGGCGATGGTGTTGTTAATTATGTGTTTGATGCCATGCATTTCACAAATAGTGAGATCTTCAAGATAAGGTAATTGCTCCAGGGCCGGGAGTTGTCTACATCTTCCGCACCATGCGAGACGGATCTTAACCAGATGCTGAAGTTGCTGTCTGTCTCTAATCCACATTGAAAACTGTGTGCCCGGATAATATTGCAGACTGAGCTCTTTTAATGCAGCGTGAGGTTTCTGCATTTTCTGCATTTTCCACTGATGCTCTCCTACCCCAAGACAGGTACAATGACTTAATGTTTTGTTTGCTACTCATATTAGCTTCTTTTGCCTCATCTGCATTCTGCACCTTGTGGAGGTCATACAACACAAGTTCACCTTCAAGATCCCAACGCTGTAGCTCTCCTATCTTGTTCCCCGCATCCTCTGAGACAATGTATTTTGTTAATGTTTTCAAGCAAGGCAATTGACTTAGACCAGATGGCATGATTTCTAGTGTATGACAATTACTAAGATGAAGATGTCTAAGACTCTTCATGTATACTATACTCATGGGAAGTTTAGTAAGATGAATACAAAGACTCAAATTCAATGTCTGCAAATTAACAAGCATACAGATTGATTCTGGTAGTTCTCTTATGTCAGTCCCAGAAAGATTGAGATATCTTAGATGGTGCAAATATTCTATTGAAGTAGGCAGCTCGTCAACATTTGCTTCTCGACCCAACTGTAACACTCTGAGCAACTTCAACTTTGACAGCCCAATGAATTCCATTCCGACAGATAATGCAGTGCGAACACTAGGGACGCAATCACCCATATCATATCCTACATCATGATTTAATAAGAAATGACGGGTCCTTTTTAAAATTTTCATGAATTCATTTCTTTGAGGCAATGTGGAGCACTCATCTCCAGTAACAAATAAGGCAAGGTCATGAATGAGATCATGCATCTTACACAGTCTACAACCTCGGGAAGGACGCCCATCATTAGAGGTATAATAATGGGTGACACTATCAATTCCATCAGTAACATTTTGCAGAAGAGATCTCCCTATCAATTCATCGAAAATCTCATGGCCTTCAACTTCTATATCGTTTACAGTTTGAGATGGAATAAACCCATGAGCCATCCAAATTTGAACAAGCATATCTACTTCAATCACACTATCTTTTGGGAATATGGCACAAAAGGCAAAACATTTCTTCACTTCAGAGGGCAAATCAACATAGCTTAGCCACAATGGGGCTCCGATTTCATCCTTAGCACGTCACTACACCAAAAAAGTGTTTTTGAGGCGGTTTCAAAGCCCTATAGAGGCGGTTATAACCGCCTCTATAGATATAGTGTTGGTTTTTTTACCCGCCTCTAAACCGCCTCGTATCAAGCCGGCTCTATACTTTAGAGCCGGTTTCTATCAACCGTTGGGGTAAGTTTTATTTACGGAAGCGGTTTTTAATAAGAAGAGTAGAGGCGGTTATAACCGCCTCTATAGCTACTAAGTTTTCATTACCCTTCAATAGTTTTAGAGGCGGTTATAACCACCTCTATAACTACTAAGTTTTCATTATTCTTTAATAGCTTTAGAGGCGGTTATAATCACCTCTAAAAATTATAAATGGTAGAAGTGGTTATAACCGCCTCTATATCTACTAAATTTTCATTAATTCTGAATAGTAACCACCTCTAAAAATTATAAGTGGAAGAGGCGGTTATAACCGCCTCTATAGCTATTAATTTCTTCCATGTTTATACTTTTAGAGGTGGTTATAACCATCTCTAAATTTGTTATTGAATTCAATTTTAATTTTTTTCCTATTAATAATAAATAAATTTGTTGAACCTGTAAATCAAAAACATAAATTTTTCATTACATTCAAAAATATCCTAAATTCAATTTCATTGACCTTTATTGACATGTTATGAGTTAAAGTGCAATGTTTTTTGAGTAATAACAAAATATAAGAGGTTTACACTATTTATGTACTTTCATTACAAAATATTTTTCGAGTTAATTACACAAAGTAAAAAGCTTCATGTATCTTCATCTTCAACCCTCTTGATCTTTAACCATGAATTCTCCAAAATCTGCAAAAACATTAAAAAAAAAAATCCATTCCAACTAAAAACTTGAATTTTGAGTATTGCAGGTCACTACCTGAGTACCCATTCCAACTCATAAGAAAGGTGAAAGAAAAGAACTGAACAAGAGTGAATTCAGAAAGCATTGAAGATTTAGATTTAGGGATCTCAAACATCATATTATGCAAATCAGGCTCTGAGAAGATTTAGAGAAATTGTACCTTTTCATTTTCTCCTGAATTAACATTTGGTGGTGAAGATCTGTCAATATTATCTGAATGCTCACTAGCTGTCATTAAATTTAATTTTAGCCAGCAGAAGTTTGAATATAATACTGCTGCATGGTAAAAATATTTATGGCTATACATGACAAACCTGCAAGTGGTGAAACCAGATGTTGTCCTTGAATGTTCATCTCTTCTAAATCTGCAACTTGATGGTTGTTCACAGGTAAGTTTTCACCTTTCTGATCTACTGCCTGTAGCATAATTATAATTTACTCAAACAGATCCAGCACAAATTTCTATATAGATAAAACACGCAGCATGACAACAAATTGTGTTATATTTCTTTTTCTCCTCCAATCTACAAATTGATGGAAAAAATTTAGCAATACAATTTTTATAACCGAAAAATGGTACATTGGTATCTCAATGAGAACTGGAATATATCAGAAATCAACAGTAATCTAACCTTTACTTCTGTTTTGCTGCTGGAGACATTCACCTCCGAAGGAAATGATCCACACTCTTCATCAACTGTTGAAATTTAACAATGGAAATTGAGTATACCCAACAACTATTTATTAGTAACTGGATATTCAAATCATAAGGAGATTATCAGTTATAAAGAATTCACTTTTAAGTATACATGTGGCAGAGAACAAGAATTTTCTCATAATCAAAGTTATCTCTTAAAGCATATGACACATTTTGTGCTCTAATGCTTACCTTTGATATTTGAGAAGCTATCAACCATCTGACCTATCATCTGTAGCATTGAAATAAACTTGTAAATACATAGAGAGAGAGAGAGAGAGACCATAACAAACTTTGCAAGCAAAATCTATAATTGAGATATTACTCCCCTTAATGTGTCAAGTCAACAAATGATAGTGAAGTTAGCAGAATGAACTTAATTAAAAAACCTGAGTATTTGGGCTACTAAAACTGCCGATGATTGCTATCATTCAAACCCCTTTGGCCCCTGATTCATATAAAACCCTCAACTATCAAAGATTATTTTTTTGCTTTACAAAGTTTCAAAAGCTCCCAATAGAAAAATGCAATGTGACCAGGTGTTTTAAATCAATAGAAATTACATAAGCCAATAGCCCAAACTTGTAGATTTGAAGTTTCACATGCACTTACTAACCCAATGATAAAGAATTCTATGTCTCCACAAACACACACAGAAAGCAAAAAATCTATGATAGCAGCAGCAACACCAACCAAAGGAGATTATAGAAACGAGAAAGAAGCAAGACAACTCTGTGTTAAGCAAGGATATGAACCTCATTCTCTTCTGTATGTACCGTTCCAAGAACCATAGGTGAAGAAAATGAGCCGACATTATCTCCTACAATATTTGCAATAAGATTGGTAAAATAACATCTATCAATATAGTCCCCAAAGCTTCACAAAATTTTGCTGCTTGACTATTGTTAATAATGATGTTGAGATATAAAAAGCTGGAGAAGATATAGACCTGATAAAATTTCATCAAGTAAAATGTCATTCGCTCCAAAACTTTCCCCTCCATGATCCTGAAATATTTTTCATTATATGGGCAGAGCACATTAGAACCCTCAATTCAAATAAGTATTAAATCTGAATCTCACTCTTGGAATTAGAACACTTGCACAACTTACAGGCCACTCTTTGGATACATTTGTTGCCTTTAAATTAATCTTTAGTATTCTTCCATGATAAAAAAGAAAGAAAGCAAAACAGCGAAAGTTCTTCATTGTAACCATTTTTTTTTTTTACAATCCATCACGTACTTGTTCTTGTGCAATTTGTTGAATTGGAGAACACTTTAATAAATCCAAATCAAAAAAGAGAACTTAGATTTTGATTGTTCTGTTACTAGTGTTGCAAATCATATGGTCAAATAGAATCTGTTCAACTTCAAACATGTTGAGTCTTGGAGACGATATCGCAGGGCAAGCAAAAACTAGATGACAAGTGTTGACAGACAGGAAAAAGAGAACATGGAGATCAATTGCTTGTTCTTTAGACACAGAATCTAAAACCCAGTTAGTGCTAGAGATGCCTTGATTAATTTAATAAACAAAACATACCACCAATGAGAATTGATCACATTTGTATATAAAGAAAAAGCCGATCTCATAGAACCTTTACAGGACCACCTCATTTATTAGCATTTCCGACGTAGATGGACGTGGAAACCCAAAAATTACCTTTTATACATAGATGACTTCTATAATGGCCAGCTTTTAGATTCTTCATCTAGTGCTAAATTCCCTTTACATTAAGGTTTAGAATGATGATCATATCTTTGTGACAATTTCAGGAACCATCAAAATTAATGAAGTTATTCAATAAGCAATTAGAAATAGTAAACAGAGACAAACTATGTTAAAAAAAAATTCTAAATCATATTCAAGACGGTAAGTAGTAAAATCGGCACTAAGCATTAGATTAAAGAAATGGGTAATCTTTTGTATCTCGACAACTAATGGCCAACTTCTAGATTCTTCACTTATTCCTAAATTCTATTTACTTTTAAGGTCTAGATTGATGATCACCTCTTTATGTCAATTTTTGGGAAAAAACCTGAAAATTAATGAAGTTCTTTAACAAGCAAGGAGAACAAAAGACCAAGCATGTTAAAAAGATTATACATATTCAAGATAGTAAATAGGTACTTAGCATTAGATTCAAGAAATGGGTAATTTGTATATCCGACAACCGGATCGAAATGTAATCAAGTCTCAGTATTAAAAAACTAAATCGGGACTACATCACTCAATTACAAAATCATATCAAAAAGCATAGATCTAATAATAGGTCCATGCATACACCTTCAAAAACTAAATCAGTGGAATACATCACTCAATTACAAGATAAACTTTTAAACAACTCCCCCAAAAATGGAAACCAAATGATCAAAATAAGTGGAATCACTATTAAAAAAAAAAAAATAAAATAAAATCAACAAAGAAGATCCCAAAAAAATTAAGGAAAAACCCCATAATTAGATACACACACCCAGTGCTAGCTAAAATTTTTAAACAAATGAAAATGGCTCTACAAACGCTTAGATCTCTCAAAATAAAAATAAATAAAAGAAAAAAAATCCCCAATTATCAAAATAATTTCAGAAAACCCGAAAAATTCCTCAAAAAGAAGCTTAGATTTCTCGAGAGAGAGATCCCGATCATGGCCAGCAGGTTTTCCTCGATCAAGCTCCGTGGCGGTCAAGGTCCAACGGCAAGTGAAGCAATGCAGAACCACATTCATAAAAAAATCTATCCATAATCTAAAAACCCTAGAATCACTACACTTTGATCTTAGCCAAAAGGCCGAGAAAGGTATATTAAAACCTAGAAATCTAAGGGCAAAAAGGAAAAACCACCCGGCGCTCAACATCGGGCCGGAGACCGGAGGGAATGAAGGGAAGACCGAGGGGTTTAGGACTCAATGGCGGAGGTGCTTCAAAAGTGCTCGAAGATTATCGGGCGGCGATCGTGTGAGTGAGTGCTCGGCAGCGCGAGCGATGCGGGCGAAGATCAACACCCGCAAGGCAAGTGAGAGAGAGAGAGAGAGAGAGAGAGGGTTTTTTTAAATTTGAGGGGGTTTTTGTAAACCGTTGTATAGTTTAATATAAAATATAATTATGGAGTCGGTTTTTAAAAACCCCTCTAATAAACTCGCTTTCTAAAATTGAAAAATTGTGTAGCGTGGTATATCCCATATTTTTATTCTCTAACATACGCTTGCCATTGACTTTCTTTTGCTCTTGGAATGCATGATACTCCCCTGCTACTTTTATTGCAAGAGGTAATCCTTTGCACTTCCTAACAATCTTTTTACCTATCTCGTACTCAATTTCGTTGTCTTGATACACTTGAGGTGAATGCTTTTTGTTCAAACAAAGCCCGTGGAGCTTTCTTCCCGATAAACCCTCAGAGGATAAGGTTTTCTTGCACCCATTATCCTTGAGCAGTCCTGCTATGCTGGTTACTAAAATTCGCTCTTCCTTCGCCTCCATCAAGAAGTACTGCCTAAGTGCATCCCACTTCATGTGATTTTCATTCCAAACATCATCCAATACAAGCAGATACTCTTTCCCGCCCCGTGAGCTGCCGAGATCACTACTGTAGCACCTCCATGTTTGTACTGATCATAAGATTTCTCGAGGAAGCGAGCATGATGTTTCTAGCAAGCTTTGGCACATCAAAAATCATCGAGACACATACCCATATGCGCAGCTGGAAGTGATTCTTCACATTTTCATCTCCATAGATCAACCGAAAGCAAGTGTTGTCTTGCCTAAACCGCCCATACCGACTATGGAAACCATCGCTACTTTCTTCAAAATGGTCATGTATCAAGATCTCGCACTATTTCTTCTTTATTTTCATCTCTCGCCGATCACATCTCGATTCGTGTACATAGGAATGTGTTTGTGGCCTATTCCTCCAAGGCCCCGTCGTCGTTGTTGTTTTTTTGTTGTCGACAACATTAAAATTGAAGGTATGCATCTCCTCTACGACATCATCTATTCTTTTGTTGATGCTTTTAAGTTTATCCCCCAAACTGAAGTTGAAACAGGAGGGGTTATGATGAAGAGAGAAAAAGTCACGCACCTTTGCTTTTCAAGGAACCATAAAACTCGGCCTTGCGTACTGATGAGCAGTGACATGTGTGTTGGCCTCGTCAAGAATGTCCTCAAGATCATAGGGCAACATCTCCGAAAGCAAAGATCACCAGACTCGACACTGCTCCATGAGCCGCCTCCTCTCGCATCTTCAACCAGTAGGTCTGGATTTGAAGTAAATACTGCTGAGCTTCCCACCGCCCATCAACTCCTCCCCAAATTGGGCCTCTATATCGAAAATACGTATAGTGTCATTAACTTGATGATCGGCCCCTAAGATCGTTGAGAGAATCGCCCACCGCCATTGTTCCCGACGAGAGGCGAGAGAGAGAGAGAGAGAGAGAGAGAGAGAGAGAGAGTTGATCGTACACACTTCTTGACGGATATTATCACGAGACCATTCCCGTAATACATTAAACACGTAAAACAAGTTTAGAACCACTCATATCCATAAATGTCATATTTCGTGATTTATGATAATTAATATAAATAATAAAATATATAATGACGATATAAATTATTTAATAGGATAAATTATTTTAGAAGTCTTTTGTTTTAAAATTGACCAATTAATCTATGCATTTATTTTAATTATCAGAATTTTTTTTTTATTTTTTTAGAAGTCTTTTGTTTTAAAATTGACCAAGTATCCACCCAAATTAAAAATTTTTCTTGAATTATCCACAAGCGTAATGTTCTAAATTTACACATCAATGGTCAGGCAAGATTAATTACATCCACTTGAATATCATGGCATGAATCCTCTCATAATCAAGATGAAAAACATCATAGTAATATGGGCTCATTTTACCTTCCCAAGATGATTCTCCAATGATTATCAATTATTATCCAAAAGACATTGCAACAACATGCCACTCAAAAATTATTCTCGCCTCAAGGAGGATTAGGACATCATCAAACTATAAGAAATGTTGTTCCTCAATTTTAAAGCATATCTTGCCACCCAAAGCTCATATCAATACTCCAACCACTTTAAACAGGGCCAAGGACAAGCACAATTTAACTTCACAAACTATTTTGGCATCCGGAGATGTCAATAAATCACACCTAACTAAAAAAGTGTTGAAAACTGATTCAACTTTCTAGAATTCGTAACATTGAAGAAAACAAAATGGGTCTAATGCACAAATGATGTCCATAAGTAGATAACATCATATCGCAACTCAATGTGATATACACAATTAACAAATGTATAATCCAAAGGATGGCAATGAACCAATAGCTTAGCATATGAGTCATGTCAAATACGAGAAGCAAAATGACAAGCCAAGGTTGTTTTTAAAGAGAGATACCACACACACCATTTGACTTTGGCACAAGACTTACTTTGGGGTAGAAGAAAGCATTTCCTTTTGAAGGATCAAATAATCCACAAGATACTTAATGCTCAAGCTACACAATCATGGGTGATGGCAGATGACCAAAAGGTTTTTTTTTCCCACTAAAAAGAATGGCACAAAGTGATTACTCTTAAAGAAAAATCAAAAATCAATGTAATCATCAAGAACATAAGGTGAATTAAAGCTAGCGGATCTACTATATAAATCAAAGTCATTCAAGGCATGGAAACTAGACTAAGGCTCAAGATGCTCTTTTAAGGGCAAATCTGGAAGTGAGGTGGCAATATAGAATCAATCAGTGATTAAAACCCATTTCGATGTCATTAACTCGATATGGGTTCAAATTCTAAAACAACACTTCGTGTTTAACACTTCTATCTAACACACGCACTAAGACCACTAAATGAAATAAAAAAAGACCGAATCTCACTGATACCACTTTATTTGTTACACTCGAATCCGCTCGCCGGACCCGCAGACGCAGACAAACCGGGTCAGAGACCAATAAGGTGTGATCCCTATAGGCCTCGCAAGGCCTCGTAATCTAATTCGTAATGTAAATCTATAACAACCCAATCGAAAGTTACGTGGATTACAAACTCTACAAAGTATGTAATACCGACACGTAAGTCCAAAAAATACAAAAATACACGAATACAGGGATAGACAATAATAAGAACACAAAATTTACAATAGGATAAGACAACATCTACGTATAATCTTTTCAAGATCCACGCCAGTCTATCACTCATGATCTGAAAAGGATTTAAAGAAAATCCATGAGCTCACTAGCCTAGTAAGTAATCCAGAAATTGTTTTAAAACAACAGGGTTTACAAATCTCCATTTCAGATATTAAGAATAATTCAAAAGTTCAAACATAGTTTAAAACAAATACAAAAATAAATAATTCAACAGAGGTATAGTTCTTAAGTAATAACGCTATTCAAGATAATTGAAATCAAAAGAATACCAGATTTCATAACTGCGAATAATAATTCGCCAGAAATGAGCATAGGTCTTCAAAACATAATTTAAACAAAACAAAATACAAGTTGAAATATTCCAATAAAGAATATTTCCAAATATGATTTACCGGAATTCAAAACCCTGAAATACGATATCAAAAATACAAAAATTTCAAGGCAGGACAAATATTTGTGTTTTTGCAGAAAATCAAAATCAAAAGGGCAAAACCAAAAAGTAACAGATTCAAGTTTATGTCTCCAAATTCACTATAGATGCCACAAGTCATTTGTTTATCCTCGGTGACCCGAGCCAGAATAACAGAGATCATTTATTTATCCTCGGTGACCCGAGACCTCAATATCGTGGCTCGTTGATTTTTTTCAAAGAAATCTGACACAAAGGGCGTAAACTCAGCTCTCATTTTTCCGTAACTTCTTGTCGACAAGGTCAGGGTTTAACCCCCCACTGACAGGGTTGCATATCACTAATTTGGAGACGAAAACATTCATAAACAAAATATTTGCAGAGTACAAGTTCAGAAATTCCCAAATTTTTTTCAAGCTCACATATATTTAGAAATATTGATAAAATTCAAAATTCCACTTCAGGGACAATAAAAAGATAAACAAAAATTTACTATAAATTAAATTAACAAAATTTAAATCCTTCAAACATCCACTGTTATCCAAAGTCAAAAGAATAATTTAAAATACTGAGTATAAAATCAATGGTAATCAAATAATCAATAAACAATTAAATAAGGAAAATACATATATTCCACAAATGATTAAGCATAGCTAGAAAATAATTAAATATCTAAATAAACCACTTATAAAATTTCAGAAATTTTATAATCTCAAAGTACGAAATTTTACCAATGGATTACTTACTTGTAAAAGAAAATCTTTCAGACTACATGACTCCAATCGACACTAATAGTGACTTCCTTGGAGGGTCCTATGATTAAAGACATCAAACTATAACAACAATTTGGGGAAAAAGTTTGAGAACAATTCTAGCATAATAAAGGATAATAAGGCATAACTAAACAACCTTATTCCCATTACAAAAATTTCTAACAAGGAAGTGCATGAGAACATAGCACACAAGCAAACAAAAAGAGGAACTTAACAACCCAGGTATAAGCTATCAAACATGCTAGTATGACTAAATGAACAAGAACTAGATAATAGCTTAACAAATCATGCATGGTATATCAAGCCTGCAGTTGAGGGTGAGTGTGAAAAATCCCCCTATAGGTTCGGAAAAACCATGCAACTCCACTCACATTCTCACTTACTCCAAATATATATATATATATATATATTATCACCATAAGGCTCATGAAAACAAGTATATACATATATGATTATAGTACAATATCACAAAACCAAAGGAAGCCAAAAACATAAAGAGGATGTCTTTAACACTCTCAAATTCAAGGCTTAAAAACCTAAGCTGTTCCTACAAAATCATTACTTATAAACCCATAAATGGTTGGAACCTGAGATTTACACCTAAGTTTAAGTGTGTGGAAATGCTCAAGGTTGCACTACAAAAATTTGAGCATGTGTACAAACAATCATGAAAACCAACCATCATAAGGGTATTGCCATTACCTAAACTACCAACCTAAAAACTTAACATTTTCCAAATATATATGCAAGCATTAAAAAGGTCACTAAAACAAGAACAACAACATGCTAAAGGGCAATACTATCAAGTAGAAGGAAGACTTACTTGGTGTGATGAGTTGAAGGAACTACACTATCAAGGTGGCGATACCATTAAGGAGAGAAACAAGGTTTCTCTTGAAGGTAGGTTTAAAGAGAAAAGTGGTGACCAAGTCCGGGTTATCCGCGGCTCACAAGCTTTCAAGAAATCCGATGATCATTTGATTAAGTAATGCAAAAAGGGAAGAAATAACCAATGGATTTTGCATCTTGAGAGCAAGAATGCCTTAGTTTGGATCGAGACATGCACTCCATCTACTTTCACTCTCTTAAAGGACTGCACTCACTTCTTGCTAAAGAACTCTAATATGGAGAACTTTCTCAGTTGTCCCTAATGCTCACCGGAGTTTCAAGGTCGAAAGTTTTCCCGATCCTGGAATATCTCTCTCTCTCTCTCTCTCTCTCTTTTACGTAAAAATATGTAGTAGATGGGGTGGGTTGCTAATGGGCTTTGGCTCAACATGCAACCAACAAGATGGCAACATAAAAAGTCCACAAAACAAGGCTTAATACAAGGCTTTTTGCATGGAAAGAAGGCCAGAATACAGCTTCAAATGTGGTTTACACGTGAATGGAGACAAAAAAGCTAGGGCCCACATTTGTTTTAAAGGATGTCTTCATAAGCCACCCTTTGTAAAAAAATTTTAATAAAAATCTCACAATTGATTTTTAATGTATAAAAATGAAATCTAACACAAATACAAACTTAAGATATACAATTAAAAACATCAACCGGAGGTGGAGCAAACAATACAACACATCGAATACAAAAATGAAAAGATATAGCACAATTGATTTTTTTTATTAATTTTTTTCAAAGCATATCAATAGTAATTCTTTTCTTAAACAATTGAATAAATCACAATTTTCTTAAAAATAATATAGATTCTGAGACTATGAAAAGAAACTAACAAATTAAAAAACATATATAAAAGATCAAAACTCGACACAAGTGGTGAGATTTGTCTCATCATAATACTATTAATATATTCTTCATTTTATATTTTTAAGTAATAAATGGTGCAATATATATATATATATATATTTGACAAAGTGGATAACTACATATATTAATAGAGAAGTAGAGAGAACACAACGAGAAGCGTATGAAGCATAACAGGGTACGAACACTATCTGACCAAAGCAACAAATAAAGTCTACTAGTCGTTGAGTATACAGTGAAATAAGAACCACATAATGTTGAATAACACAATAGCTCAACCTAGAAAGGGGGAGAGGTCCCTAAGAAAGCTCGAGGGTATGAGAGCTACAAAGTGACTGGTCGAGCTATCTCTCTGGTCCATTAGGGGCTACTTGGCTCACCCTTCCTAGGTTATGCAAACTTCGAAGCTTCTCTTGATCTTGCTCGACAAACTCATCTAGCTTTTTGCTCTTGCACTACAAACATCCAAGAAATTAACATATAAGAAACTTTACAAATAGCTGAATAAGCAAGACAAAAACATGCATAAAAAATTCGTTGATTCCTTTCAATCCAAATGTTCCAAAGTATAAGTTTCCTTTGAGGGCCCTCTAAAGTGTGTCCTCCATAGGTCCCAGCAGATTAGTAGGAGATGTAGGAGTATCTGCTGGGGCCTAGTCGACACAAAAAATGAAGCTTTATTTGCATTGCAAAGGGACAATGAAGCAATAATGGTTTGAGGAGTCAATATCTGCATAACATAGGATGCAAGTAGTAATTGGAAGCTTGTTGCATCTTCCTTTGGCAGGTTCTTCAAGGTGATTTGTAATGAACTAATCCCAAAGTGTATAGATCATCAAGTAATAATGTTTGTGTGAGTAGAGTTGTCGTATCCACAAGGACTAAAGATCACTAGTACTAACTTTATCCTTGTTATCTAACTAGAAGTCAAGTTGTAGAAAAGTGAATTGCAAACTAAAATTCAAAATTAATAAGAACTAAGATCATTTTTTTGAAGAAGTGATTAACCAATCAAATCAAAGAGATGTAGGATAAGATTTCACTTGGGATTAATGAAATAAAGTGATTTCAATTAACATGGATTGCACCCTAAGTGTTATTGAACCCGAGGGGATCTCGAGAATATATCTAGTGCTATCTCGAGATGCCTCAATACATAATCCTGTACTACAATAGAATTAAATCTCCTTAAATTCTACTTTCATACGATTGCAATGAGATCTAGGAAACCCCTATTTAGGAATCGGAGCTCTCACTACGACTATCCTAACTGGAAGAATCTAAGCGGCCTATCTCTATAGCACGCTAATGATTCCCTTCATCTATGGATGATCCTAACGCAATGAATCTCTCAATATCAATCATGCAATCATAATGAATAAACCACTCTCGTTATGCTAATTCAACAAGATAAGAACATAAATGAACCCAAAGAACTGATGGAAATATACATTAAGAGCAATATGAAAGTGAAAATATCCCAAGTTATATCAAATCAGAACACCCAAGGAAGTTAGCCCTCCATTGGGGTGATGTTCATCTCAAAACAAAGGAAACATTGCATTAGAACAAACTCCATGAAAGAAAAAAACCCTCTTCCAATGTCTTCAACAATAGTGAGTGATGTGAGCTGATATCGTCGCCAAAGATAGTCACTTTGGTGACTCCCTCAAACTTTCTCTTTTTCTTTATCCTAGCTCCAAAACCCTACCCATCATTTAGAAAAAATCTCCCAAAAGTTAGCCTCCCTCAATACTTTTTTTAGGTTTCCTTTTATACCCCAGAAATCAGGTAAATACATGGGAAAGTACATGGGCATGTACTTTGCCTATGTAACTCTTAGGAAACTTTAGAACATGAATTCTAGAGTTACATGGGCATATAGTTCGATGGTCGCCTTGCACTTCTCTAGAAAAATCCTTTTTAGTCATTCTTAGGATTTACACGGGTATGTCCATAGACGTGTAGTTTGGCCGTGTATTTCTCTAGACTCTTGATTTGCTCGAGCTAGGGTATGCGCTATGGACACATCCATGTTTTTGGTTCATGTATTCTCTAGAATTCCTCATTACCAATGCTTAAGAGGTACTGAGCAAGCATATGGCGCTGCACTTTGCTCGTGTTATGGACCCCGCCAACATTTGTGGACCTACTCCTTTTCATTAAAGCCTAGTTAGGTTGCTAAGCTTTTAGTTTACTCCCTTAATCCCTTCTTCTTCTTGTCACCTTGCTGGGAGAGTCTTGTGGAGAATGGAAATTCTGGAGGGATTCCCGGACTCCCATCCCATCCATGCTGCCAACCAAGCATTTACCTCCTTTGAACATCCTTCTCTCCATCCTCTCTTCTCCAATCCCCCACTCCACCTTGCTCTCTTGAGAAAGTTGAGGCGAATTTAGTACCATCGGCGGAGCTCAAACTTCTACCGGAGATCTTAACGACCAGAGACGAGGCTAAGGAGATCAATGAACCGCTGATGCTCCCCCGAAGTCTAGGTAGGTGTCTTTCTCTCTTGTTGGTGGTAGAGTTGGTGCTTGAGTAGTATAAGAAACTTTCTTGAATCCAAGTTTATAGCATGTTTGTAGACTAAATTCAGGTGTGAAGCATGTTTGGAAGCTTTTTAGTTGCATGGTATTAGTGGGTGGTGATCTTAGTGCAAAAGCTTGTTCATGTTAGCTATCTTTGGCCTTTGTGTACACTCACCTTGTTGGCATTTATGCTTTTTGTTTTTCTTGAAGAGCTGCACTCTTTGATGGATTTTTTGGACTTGTTCATGCATGAAACCCTATCTTCTTTATGCTGGACAACACCTTGGTGTCTAGTGATTAATTGTAGTTCATGACCTTGAATGTACATATATACTCACATGCATGGAACCACCTCTATATATATACATATATGTTTGAAACCACTCCTACATGTGTAGGAAACCATGTTCTCATTTGCATGAAACCATATGTTTACACCCTTGAATGTTAGCTTGCATGATCCATGCATTGGTGTATGGTTTTACATGCATATGCCTGCCCTTATATATATAGATTATATTTATTTAATGTGTGTGCATGTGTGCATTACAATAGTTCTTAAGTGGCCTGCATCCTGGTTGTGATAATGTGAAATTATATATGCATTGGCATAGTTAAACCACTACGTTGGTAGAGCTTGAGTTGTGTTCAATTAATTATAGCTTTTGATGCTTTGCTTTTGTTGCTTCCTTTGAATCTATGAGTTCTAAATTGTAGTTAGAAAGACCATGCTTTGTAGTAGAGTGTTGGTATTTTAGACTAGCTTATCTTTTAGCCTTTGTGATTGAACTCTTCCAAGTATTCATGTCTATTTTTCGTTTGGTTCTCCCTTGGGTTATAGGACCACCTTGAGAAGATAACCTTGAATTTCTATTGGAATTAGGAGATCATCAAGTAAGTAATCCCTTGAACTCTTGTATTGAACATTTTATTATTTTGGTTTATTTTCATATAAATTTCTGAAATTTATTTGTGATTATTCGTTGAAACTATTTTTAGGAATGACATCTTATTTTATGACTTTAGTTTCTAGGATTGGTTGAACCATGGTGTTATTACCTTGCCAAAATTTCTATATGTTTATTTTCCCCTATTACTTCCAATTATTTTGACAAAGCATTTATCCTTTCACTAATCCTATTTATTACCAATAACTAGATTTTTAAGATTTAATAAGCACTTGAATTTTTATGTCCACCTGCCATTAGCTTTGGTTATTTATTTATTATTTGGTTATTTATTTATCCTTTAACCTGTCCACCTTCCATTAGCTTTGGTTATTTATTTATCCTTTAACATGTCCACTTGCCTTTATATTTTGCTTATCTTCATTTTGAAATTGTGATCATCTATGTTCTAGCATCAATTCTTTTTGCAATTATTTATCTAGTTATTTTGGAAATAAGTGGGCTATATTCTTGGAATGATGAGATACATTAAATCTTGTATCTTCACTCTTTGGTATTTCGATATATTAATAATTATGCATTAATTCCACCCTTTGTGATTATTTGAATAATGGTTTCAATCGTTAATTATGCTTGTGGTATTTTATTTTAATTGGTTAATCATTTTTTTCTTGAAATTTTCAATATTTCTATGTACGTGTGAGCTTGAAAACTGTCGGATTCTTTTTTGGAAATTAGTACATTGCAAACATTTTTGTATTTGAATATTTTGATCTCCAAAAGAGCAATATGCAACCCAATCAATGGGGGGTTAAACATTGACCTTATCGATACGAAATTCTGGAAAATGAGACTGCAGTTTCGCACCGTATCCGTTCGGTGAAATAATCAACGACCATCCATTATTCAATCTCGAGTCACCGAGGGTAAATAAATAACCTTTCTTATTACGGCTTGGGTAACCCGAGGGTAAAACAAATGACCTCGGCATCTATAGTAAATTTGGAGACATACGTTGGAATCATTAATTATTTGTTGTTTTTGTCCTTTTTGATTTTGATTTTCTACAAAGACACAAACTTTTTGTCCTGCCTTGTAGTTTCTGTAGTTTTGATATCGCACTTTTGGTTTTCAATTTTTTTGGTGAATGGCATATTTTGGAAATATTCTTTTATTAGAATATCATACTCGTGTTTTTGTTAAATTATTATTTTTGGAGATTTGTATTATTTTGAAAATTCGGTATACTTGAAAACACACTTCTAAAATTTCTGTTTTAGTCTAACTATGGTTTGGAGACTTAGGGCGTGTTTGGTTCGCCGAAGTGGAGGCCGAAGTGGCTGAAAAGATGAGTTCCAGACCACTTCCTTGTGTTTGGTTCGCCGAAGTGGAGGCCGAAGTGGTGATTTGACAACTTCCAAAACCAGCCACTTCCTGCTTTGACTTCCGGATTAAAATCTCCGAAGTGGGATTTGAGGCAACTGACTTCCTTCATGTGGTGTGTCATGTGGGTTACTTAGGATCATCTCCAAAAAAATTTTAATAAATAAAATAAATTTGTAAATTTAAAATTAAACCAATTTATTGTAAATATTAGTGAACCATTTAAGTTGTAATTTACGGGTTGATTTTTTTACAAGACTAAAAAAATAATTCAATTAAAAAGTTGGGAAATTAGAATTAAATCAAATTATTGATAAACCATTTAAAAATTAATTTGTAACTTACGGGCTCATTTTTTTGCAAAAATAAAAACAAAAAAATAACTCAATTAAAACTTGTAAAATTAGAATTAAGCCAATTTATGTAGATCAACTATTAAAAATATAATGTGTGGTAAATAAAAGTAATTAACATAAAAAAAAAACTTTAAAACAACATTATACTTTAAAAGCATTTATAATAACCTCTTTAACAAATATGGGCTAACCTCACCCCCTACTCGAAGTGGTGATTATAACCTCACTTCAGTATTACCAAACACAAAAGAACTGTTGAAATCACATTTCCAGATTTTCACTTCCATCATCCAAACACATGAAGTGGTTCCTGATGTCACAATTTCCCTCTCAACCAAACACATGGAAGTAGAGACCTCCAACTGAATTCCACACTTCCACTGAAGTGGTATTTTCAGACTTCCATCACTTCGGTCATACACTTCCTAACCAAACAGGCCCTTATGCTCATATATAGAAAATTTTCTAAATTTTTGGATTTATAGCTTTGAAATCTGGTATTGTTATGATTACAGTGTTCTTGAATAGTGGTATTACTTAAGAACTATACCTCTGTTAGATTATTTATTTTGTATTGTTTAAACTATGTTTAAACTTTTAATTATTCTTAATATTTGAAATTGAGATTTATAAACTCTGTTGTTTTAAATAAATTTACGAATTACTTCATCGGGCTAGAGAGCTCATGGATTTGTTTTAAATCCTTTTCAAATCAAGAGTGGTAGACCGGTGTGGATCTTGAAAGATAGTCTGTAGATGTTGTCTTGTTCTGTTGTAAAATTTGAATTCTTGTCATTGTCTGTCCCTGTATTCTTGTACTTTGAATTTTAGACTTCTTGGATCCTTGCATTGTATACTCTATAGAGTCTGTAACCCTGTAACTCAGTCGGTTGTTTTAGTTTTGTTTGTCCTGAATCAGGGTCTGAGGCCTTGCAAGTCTACTGGGTTCCCGTCCTGTGGGTCTGTGGCCGTTTGTCTGCACATCGAGTCCGGCAAGCCGGGTTCAGGGCGTGACATGTGTATTCTTTTGAATGTTATTTTTGGCTTTGTTTTACTCCCGATGTCATGCTTTGGTTTGAGTTGTGTTTATATTGGCCTAAAAGTATAGATGGAACAAACTGAGTACTAATTCACTCTTAAAAATACTTTTGAGGACAAGTTTAAGTGCATAAGATAGTATTAGCATTTATATAATATAGCAATTATCATGCATCTTCCCATCCATTCGTCAAACCAAAAACGAGTAGGGAAAGGTTCCAAAAAGGAGGCAAAGGAGGCCTAACAACTGGTATGTAGCTAAGGAGGCCTCCCTAGAGGAAGGATCTATTTAAAGGTGCCTTTTGGAAATGGTTTAAAAAATGATTACGCTGGAAGTAGTTGAATTGAATAACTAAGGATCCACACTACTTAGCTTTTGATAAGATTTTCCACCACTACTTACCCAACAAGGCAGAGTTAAACTCTTGAATATTGAGAACCCCCCAACTTCCCAAGTCGCACGGCTTGCAAAGTAATTCCAATTGTCAGATCTACATCCTGCCTTATTAATGTTTGAACAACTTCATCCAAGGCTGTCTGCCGGAGAACCTGACCCTCACAGTCCAGCCCTCGCCGCATCTCCGGGTGACCGTTGGGTGGCGAGTCCGTAGGATGCGGGGGACAGTGCCGCCAAGTCAGTCTGAAACTAGGGCCGCTGACTTCACAGTTGACTTGTTGCAATTACCAATATCGATGCCAACCTCGTGTTGGGGAGTACGATGGTATGAAGCTTCGGGTCCCGTCTTCTTCGATTACCGCGATCTATGGATTTAGTTCGAGCACCGAGACACCCGCATCGATTGCATGGGATTTCCCACCCCACATTAAATTACATCTCCCCATCAACCCTGGCTAAGACGGGTCACGCGCACCAGACGGCCCAATATTGGCACCTCGAAGTTGACCATGCCAACTCGCGCGTTGAACCCAAGGTGGGTCCGCAAGCACCGCGTAAGTTTATCTCGTCCCTCAGAGATATCCTATCACGGTTTTCGGACGTCTTCTCCTCACCATCAGGGATACCCCCCAGCGACCTCACGGATTACCGCATCCCCTGCTTCTAGGTATGACCTCCGTCAATGTTAAACCATCACAGATTACCGTATTTCCAGAAGGCGAAGATAGAAAGGCTCGTCAGGGAGATGATCGTGGAAGGGATCATCCGCCCTAGCTCGAGCCCTTACTCTGCCTCGGTCCTGCTCATCAAGAAGAGCGATGGCAGCTGGCGGTTCTGCGTTGATTACCACGCGCTGAATGCGGTCACCATCAAGGACCGATTCCCCATACCAATCATGGAGGAACTCTTCGATGAGCTCACCGGTGCACAGGTTTTCTCCAAGTTGGACCTCCGTGCCGGGTTTCATCAGGTGCGCATTCACTCTCCGGACATCGAGAAGACGACTTTCAAGACCCATGAAGGCCACTACGAGTTCCGGGTGATGCCCTTCGGCCTGACCAACGCCCAATCAACTTTCCAGGCGCTTATGAACTTGGTGTTCAAGGATGTTTTGCGTCGTTTTGTGTTGGTTTTCTTTGACGACATCCTCATCTACAGTCCGGACTGGGTCAGCCATGTCGAGCACCTGCATGCAGTCTTCACCCTTCTCAGATCTCATCGGCTATTTACCAAAGCGGCGAAGTGTGAATTCGGCGACTTTCGGGATCGATTATATCGAATCACGGGGTGTATCGTTACGGGGTCATGGTTGATCCCTCCAAAAATCACGACCATCCAGGAGTGGTCCCTTCCAAAGTCTGTCCGGGAACTACGGGCCTTCTTGGGCCTTACCGGGTACTACCGACGCTTCATCCGACATTATGCCACACTCACTATACTGCTCACCAACCTTCTTCGAAAAGAAGCCTTCGTTTAGTCGCCCGAAGCCACCACTGCTTTTCAGAATCTAAAAGCAACCATTACTACGACACCGGTCCTCCAGTGCCCGACTTTTTCTCTCCCTTGAGGGTTCGAGACCGGCCAGCGTCGGAAGTGGGATAGGGGCGGTGTTAGGGCGGTGTTAGCCCAAAAGGGGCCGACCCGATCGCCTTCTTGACAAGCTCTTGAGTCATAGCTCCAAGCTCGTCCACATCTGACCCGAGGAGATGTTTGCCATCACCGAATCCATCAAGAAGTGGTGACACTATCTCCTTGGGCGGCGATTCACCGTTCTCACCGACCACCAGAGCTTACGGGCCCTTCTCCACCAGACCATACAGACCCCGAAAGCGATGAGTGTTGGCTCACCAAGGCATTAGGCTGCAACCCGACATCCTCTACAAACCCGGGGTCTACGACGGTCCCGCTGGCGCTCTCCCTTTGCACTCACCAAGCATACACACCATCTCGTGAGTCACCCGCCCGTCACAACATTATGGGATGCTTTCCGGCCTGACTACACATCACCACGCACTAATTAAACTCTTCAGTTCCATGCGGGACCACCCTGCCGACAATCCCCATTACTCCATTAGGGACGGCGTCCTGCTCTATAAGGGTTGCGTCTTTGGTCCCCTGCCGAGACTACACTCCAGTGTTCTTTTGCTCGAGGATTCCATACTTGACCAGCAGAGGGCATGTGGGCATCCAGTACACCTTTGCTCGATTGCCAAATGTGTTTTATTGGCCGGAGCTCCATTTGCTCGGTGAAGGAGTTACATCAGCCACTGCGCCATCTGCCCGAGTCCACCAAGCCATTCAACACTACCCCTCAAGGCTTACTTCAACGGCTCACCATTCCAGACAAGATATGGAACTCCATGTCCCTCAACTTCATCACCCACTTGCCACCATCCTCTGGGAAAACAACCATCCTGGTCGTCGTCAACCGCCTGTCCAAGAACGGCCATTTCTCCGCCCTGGGCCCACAGTTTTCCGCACCCCAAGTTGCCTTTGTGTTCATCCGGGACATCGTGAGAATCCATGGGTTCCCTTCCACCATCGTATCCGACCGAGACCCCGTTTTTATGAGTGCTTTTTGGAAGGAGTTATTCTGCCTATAGGGGCGACCTTGGCAGATGAGCGGCTAGCCTGCCACCCTCAGACCTACCGCCAAACGGAGGTCTTGAATCCGACGCCACCTGGGAACCACTCTAGGACTTCCGGAGGGATTTTCCAGATTTCCAGCAATGCGTAACTCAGTGTACTTCGTTCAGTACGTATTGCTATTCAAGTTGAGAAATTTCTTCTGGGATGTGATCAGTAAAAGTGTTTGATTTTAAGATGAGAACACTTAAACTTGATAAGTTTTGTCCAACCCAATTTGGTATTCTTCCAGTGAAGTTGTTGTAACTGAGATCCAGGCCGGCCAATCGACTGCAATCCTTCATTGAAACAGGGAACTCACCAAGCATTGCATTGTGGCTCAATGCTAGTGTCCGAAGATCAGGAAGACGACATATCGAAGAAGGAATGGATCCAGATATGTTGTTATTTGCCCAATTCATATCTGATATTTTAGACATATTTGACCAGCAATCAGGGAGTTCACCAGAGATTTGGTTCTTAGACACATTAATAACCATCAGTCCCCTCATTTGACAAAATGAACTAGGAATACTGCCACTTAATTTGTTCATGGAGAGAGACAGTAAAAAGACCTGGTTTAACTCATCAATGATGTTTGGAGGGATAGGACCTGAAAAGGAGTTATTTGAAAGATCTATGTGCACCATACTAGAACCGGCAAATACCGGCAGAGGGCCATAAAACTGGTTTGAAGAGAGGTCAATGCGATACATGTTGGTGAAATTCAATGACTTGGGTATAATCCCTTCAATCTGGTTATGAGAGAGGTCTAGAATGGCAAGGTTGTGAGAAGTCAAGTTCCCCAACCAGTCAGGTATGGTGTCTGAAATCCCTGCATGTGACATAGTAAGTGTATTTAGCTTGTGTTGCCTTTGAAGCCATGTTGGGAATTCTGGACCCACTGAACAATTGCTGATGCTTAATCCTTGGAGAAGAAAAGGAGGAACCCAATCAGAACTCACATTGAAAACCAATGAATTAAGGGATAGATCAAGCATGTCTAATTTCTCAAGTTGAGCAAAGTGGGCTTCAGATATAGCACCATGCAGCTGATTATCAGAAATATCCAAATATACCAGCTCTGCAAGTTTTCCAATCTCCTCTGGTAGTGTTCCATTTAGTTCATTAGAAGAAATTAGTAATTTCTCCAAAGAAGAAAGTCTTGCCAGGGATGAAGGCAGAGAGCCAGAGAGTATGTTGTTTGAGAGATCAAGAAGCTTGAGGATTCTTGATGTCTCAACCCAATCTAGTATTTCTCCTTTAACATACACACCTCTTAAGTACAACTGAGTGAGACTATCCTTAAGACAGCCAGAAAACACACCTTCAAGTTCAGCCAGTCTCTTGTTGATACTCAAGTATGACAAGTCTAGAGTTTGCAATCTGCAAAGATTGCCCATGCTCAGGAATGCTTACTTTTACTGGGCTGCCCACTATTTTCAGTCGTATTGCTGTCCTAAAAGGATCGGGAGAAGAGAACAAGCGATCCCGATCAAGATCATTGCGACTGAGGTCTAGATATTGGAGACTTGTGAGACTGAACACCCAGGATACCTCTGAGAAATCGATATGGTTGTAAGAGAGATCAAGAAAGGAGAGAACTGAGAAGTTGAGATGAGGAATGGAATGAGGAAACTTTTCTATCTCACAGTTGTCTAAGTGAATCTCATTTATGGAAGGAAGCTTGTTGAGAGCTAGGAACATGCTAATTGAAGAGTTGCCTAAGGCGAGTAAAACTCATATCAAAAATGTTGCAATGAAGTGAGATGAGAAAGCCATTGAAAATCATGCTCATTTTTAACAGCATTATAGTTATTACTGAGGTCTAGATATTCAAGCCTTTGGAGGTTGAATGGTGAAGAAACTTCAGAGAAAAAGATATGGTTGTTGGAGAGATCAAGAATGGAGAGAGATGAGAAGTTGAGATGTGGAATGGAAAGAGGAAAGCTTTCAATGTCACACCAAGACAAACGTATCTCATTTATGAAAGGAAGCTTGTTGAGAGCTAGAAACAAGCTGGTAGACATGTTTTCCAAGCTCACAGCACTCATATCAATGAATTGCAATGAAGTGAGATTAGAAAGCCATTGAAAGTCTGTGAGTTCATAATTCAAAATAAAGTTGTTTGAGAGGTCAAGAGTTTGCAAACTGGAGAGGTTTCCAAAGCTAGAAGGGATGGGTCCGTCAAAGGCAGCTCCAGAAAGATTAAGGTACTTCAACTCCTTGAACTGAGAGATGAATGATGGAATAGGTGATCCAAAGAAGAAGTTGCCACTCAAGTCAAGGTGTTTCAAGTGTTGAAGCTGAAGCAAAGATGCAGATATCTCACCTCCCTGCAGATACCACCCAAGTTCCAGGGCAATGATGTTGCTGGTTTGGTTGTCACAGTGGACACCATCCCATGAGCAGCAGTCTTGTCCTGTCCAAGAAGAGAGCTTGTTGTTTGGATCTTTGATGTACTTCTTGAAATCAAGAAGAGCCATTCTCTCACTCTCTATACAATTAGCAGGATGTTCAGCAGTGGGAACCAGAGTAGCTGCATTGCAGTGATAAAGCTCATCACTGCATTGCAAAGCAAGTAGCAGTAGTAGCAGTTGCAGCAGATATGCTTGGAAGACAGACATTGCTGGATAGTATGAGAAACACTCGTTGGAGATGAATGAAGAACTAGTTCCTAGCTTATATACATATATAGAAGGTAAAATCATTCTAATTCAATGGTCTTCTACATTGTACTTTTTTTGCTTTAATTGAAGTGGGTGATGTACACAGAAAAGCAAGAGAGGCCACGCAACTGCCACCCCGCTCAGCATGAATTTGACTTGAAATTCGCCCTCAAGTTCTGAATGATAAAACAGTCATAGAGTTTGAGATTGAATGTTAAGATTCAAATTTGGTGATTAATAATAACTGATTTCCTTCCCCCAACTCTATATCAGATAACTGGTTTTCAGAGACAATACATGTCATACCTTTGCCAAGATTCTCATCTAGGATTGTATAAAAGATATGCTAAATAGTTCCATATCAAACAAAATAGAGAAAAACCACGTAGTAACACAAGGGTTAGTTAAAACAAAGAGTTTCTTGTATGAGCTGAGCTAGGTGGTTACAGAACAATAGCCTCTGTGGTTTAATTTGACAAAGAACACATGTTTTCTCTATTGCTTAACTGGATAGGTTTGAAAAATGTCACTTGTGTAGCAATAGTCTAGAAGAAATATCAATTTTTTTTTAAAAAATAACATGTACTATTGATGGAGGGAAAAAAACAGGTTGATGACAGCAATAGACACCAACACACTAATAATAATTTTTAGAGGACACAAGCTTATCTTTGATCATATCACTGTCAAGAATGGATGGCCATGAGACATAGCAAGGGAAGAAATGGCCGTCGAAGTGCTTGTGAGAATGAGAATTAATCTGGTAGCCTTTCACAACTTGGTTTTCTAATGACATCATGCATCTTTGCATCTATGCGCCTTTTGATGGTTGGATTACAATGACAAGTACAGTAAAGTTATATATATATATATATATATATATATATAATCTATCAGAAAATAACCGCCTCTTGTTTTTTTTTTGAAAAACGTGGATAAACCACAATTTTATTAAAGTAAAAGGACAAACAAAACGGACTCAGTAAAAAGAAATAGACAGAAGTCTCTCACCAAAGGCGAGGCATTCAAGAAAAAAGAAGAGAAAAGAACAACAAAATATAAAAAAAAAGATAAGAGAATAGCTGGGCTGGCAAAGAGTACCATCTGGTAACACAGGCTTGCCCAGGCTATCAGATGGAGTAAGCAACTCCAAGTCTAGGTTATGGTCTAAATTGTTGATATGATCCAAAACAATTGCGCTCATGAAGTTGATGGAGCACTTAATCCTCTGGGATGCTTCATTAAGTGATTGTTGTTGACTATCTATGACTATTAAAAACCAAGAAAAAGCATGTTAGCAATTTTAGATATCACAGTATAAAAAAAAGTAAAAAACATTTAAATATTTTGCCCAGACTAGTTTTAATTTTTAACTTTTAATATTTTGCCCAGTCTAGTTTAGAGACTGCAGTTAAAAAAAACATGTTTTAAATCTTCAGTCAATGGGCTGCTACATTGGCCTAATGGACCAGCCCGCTAACGTGCAGACAGAACTACCAACGACCAAGTGGTCTATTGGTAGTCGAGTCCCCAATAGAACCCTTCACAAGTGGTGAGAGTTTGAATTTTGGGTGAGGCCACATTTCTAGGAGTGTGAGTAGTGGTTGTGTGCAAGTGGTCCCAGCGCCCATGTGTGCACGAGCCTCGCTCCCACTTGCTCCACCTAGGCTTGTGCACACCCCTGCCTTTCTTAGAGGCTAGGCCGCTCATCTTAGCAAAAAACATGCAAATAGAATTGGACTTTAGGCGGAGCCTTGGAACTATTTAAAGCAGCCCGGGCCTGCATGTCCCGAATAGTTTGGACCTTGCAAAATGATATTTTTCTTATATCCTTTTTGGGTGGTATTTATACCAAATTTTCTATTCTCTCATCAACATGATATAATTAACAATTATATTATTTAATTAAAGATTATACTATTCCATTATATGCATTTAAAGTAAAAATTCAACATTAATACCTGAATTATTCATAATATTTCTATTAATATTTAACCATAAAAAATATTTTCATTCAATATAGAGTCTTTAAATTACTTTTAAAAAAACTATTGTCCATAAACAACATAAATGGATTAAGTACTTTCCTCTACAAATGCATTGCAAAAAAACAGAAACAAAAGAACAGAGACAACACAATAAAAGACAAAATGACCCAGGTCACCAAAAGTGAAATGCGGGGCAAAATGAAATACAACAAAGAGATAACAGAGAAAGAGGGAGGGAACGGAGATCATCCAAGAGATGGATGAAAAGGGGTAGTACTGACTACAGAGGCTTCATCGAAGAGGACATATTTGGCTTGCTTGCTGGAGTTGGCGGTTTAGTGGATTCTAGACACCTTGCTTCCGAAAAGCTAGGACTGCACTTGATATTTTGGAGAGACTCCTTGAGGTATGGTCTGGTCGCATCAAGGGTTGCAGTGATCTAAGTAATGAGTAAATGGTCAATCTTACAAATAATAGCATTTACATCAATAGGTATAAACTTAAAAATGCGATTATTATGTTCCCCCCAAAAAAAAAACCCGACAAATAGCCCTGGATTTTCATAAGTGGGCTCTATTTTCATTAAAAAAATTACTCCTACGCATGCTACTTGCGAAATTTATGAGTGAAAATACAACATAATAAGATACTGTGAAGTCAATCTAATCTGGATTCATGGATGCTTTGGTCTCTTATGAGCCTTCACTGCCACTGGATTGTCTTTTATACTTCTTTTTTTTTTAAAAAAAAAAAAAGTGGATAAATCACAACTTTATTAAAAAAGAACAGAACCACAAACAACAAACAACCAGTACAAAACAAACAAACAAGACAAGAAAACAGAAATAGGAAAACAAAAAACGCTAGAAAAAAAAGGAAGCTACACCAGCGGTGTGCCAGTCCATAACAGAAAAAAGAAGGAACCAACTAGAAATAACATAGTAGAAGGACCCCCGACCGAGGCCTGAGATGACGAAGTCCACCAAAAGGCAACAAAAGTCAGCTCAGACAGGCCAAGAAGGATCACTCGTGGAGCTGGGGGTGTGTTAAGCTGCTGGCGAGGTCTGCTGATCTGGTGCTCAAGAAATCGAGGGAGCGCTTGACAGATTGAATGGAGTCACTGGAGGCTTGTTGGATCGAATCTTTAGCTGCAGAACACCGGTTAATAAATAAATGAGAAATTTTGAAAAGGATTGAAGTAGAAGAATTAAAGGTGAAATTAAAGATTCGATTATTTCTTTCCAGCCAGATATTCCAAAAGTTTGCTCTGGAAAGAAGATCCATAAGATTTATTTTATGCTTCTTCGTTTTGGTTTGTATTGTATCATTTTTTATAAATTTCCTCGTTTATTTATTTTTTATTTTTTTTAAAAAAAAAGTGACCTAACACCCATGAAGATTATATTCTACCGTTGATTTGTGAAAAATGAAGTATGAATGCCTTTCATTGCATAAATAATAAACATGTTGTATCTTGCTAAATATTACATGAATAAAAAATTTAAAAAAAAAATTCAATGATATGCATTTTATATTGCCGTGAATTTTCTTAATATGAAGAAAAAAATGATAGCCCAAAAGAAATAATAAAATAAATAAATAAAGCACCTTCATCCAAAATAAAAAATAAAAAAGGAAAAAAATAGTAAGCTATTGTTAGTAAATGTTAGGGCTAGGCTCTATAGTTGGCATTATTTTACACCCAGTTAAGATGACAAAGCAAGCTTAGTGACATGGCAAGATGGCTTAGCAAAGTATGATGATGTGGCTTGAAGATTAGAAGACCATGGTTGGTGCTACTTTTGGAGAATCTTTCAAGAAACCATATGGAGTTATCTTTGATAAGAACTTATATTTGGAGGATCTCACTCAATGAACCAAGTGGAAAAAATATATTGAAGTTATCTTTGGTAAGAGCATAAACCTTGGAATATATCTTTTGAGGAGCAAGCAAAAGGCATGTGGAGAATATCCATACAACTATCTTTGGAAAGGGGATCCATTTGAAGACACAAGGATATCTATGGTCATAACTAATTAAGGAGACAAAGCTATTTATGGTCATAGCTATTTGAAGACCAAGGACAAATCTATTTGAAGGCACAAATGTATTTGAAGATAATTAAAAGTCAAGCTTGCATGAATGAAGATCATGATTAGAAGATATTGAAGAGCTAAACTTGGATGGAAAGAGATCAAGTTTAGTAAAAAGAATATTGATGAACCAAACTTGGATGAATAAAGATCAAGTTTGGAGATTGTGAATACCAAACTTGGATGAATGGAGATCAAGTTTGGAAAAAAGATTTTAAAGATCATTGAAGGCCATCTTTGGTGAGTTGGAGGCGTGCCTTGGTGGGTGTGACCCTCAGGGAGAGACCTGTTGATATGATGTGAGGAGGCAAATTAGTTGTTGGTAGGAAGAACTCGGAGAAGTTGACTGCATCAACTTGGACTGGAATAACCTGGAGGGTTGTAGGCGTCGCAAGATTGCATTATAACGGAATCTTGAACTCAGTCAGGATTAGCAAGTGGGCAGCGTTTCAAACTCGGTTACAACAAGAGTTGCAACGTTTAATTTTGGAATATGTCTAAATTAGAATCCTCGAAAATTCTAAAAGAGGGAGGCGCTATATTTGGGATGTTGAGACACCTATATAAGAAACCTTGTTCTAAGATTTAGGATGTGCCACTGGAGAGAGATCAAAGTGTGTGGATAAGTGAGAGTGGGCATCGGCCAATCTAGAGGGTTCATGTATTTATTGTTAGAGTGAGAGTGAGTGTTGCACTCTTTTTTTTATCTCTTTTAGTATATTGTTATTTTCGGGCTCGGCCCCCCAGTCGTAGGCAAGTTGTGCCGAAAATGAATAACCAATTCGTATGTCTCATTTCTCTTACTTGTTTGATTTTACATTGATTATGTGCGTGTGCTTACATTACATGATATATTGAGTGAAAATCACCACACTAGTTACCCATCGAAACTAACAATAAACATTAAAAAAGAATATAATAGTTATTCTATCTTAAATTCCCATTTGCTTTCTAACTATCGAACCATTTTAGTCACATATTTGACCTCTTAGTATCCCATCACTATAGAAAAGATGTGCGACGAGTATAATTTGCACTAAATATATAGGCTTTCTTTAATTCATGATGAACTAAATGAGAATTATTTTGAATCAAATTTACTCCTAATTTTATTGTTATTACATTGTATGAAAGAAAGAGAATGATTTGAAGGAAGAACACATCAAAAGCACAAAATTGTTGAAAAGAGGATTAAGTTTCAATGAAACGTGAACATGCAAAATAGAAAATCTAGTGCTTAGGTGTTACAATAGTAAGAATTGCAAAACATAAAGTATAGCGCCTGGATGCTACACTCTTTGGCTTAGAATAATCAATTTATTTAACCGGTTGGCTTAGAATAATAGCATCCTTGCTTTAGAGAATCTAGCAATTAGGAAACGCAACAACTTCCGATAGTCACCTGCGTTTGCGTCCTTTGTCATAAGGCTATTGAATCAGTTGATCATCTGTTTCTTCTATGCCTAGTTGTTGTCTATATTTGGCATTTCCTTACCTGTTTATTTAATCTTCCTTCTCTATCATGCTCTCTACATGAGTTGCAAGGTATTTGGAGGTCTAGACTTCCCCATTTTCTTAAGGAAGTGGGGGATCTCCTTGCTAGTGCAATTTACCTAGAATATTTAGCTAAAGAGCAATGCTTGCATCTTCCATGATGACAATTACTTTCCGTGCTCTTCTATCATTATTAAAATTATGTCTTGCATTTCTACAACCCTTGATGTGAAGAAAGCCAAATTGGAGAGCTTAACTATGCTAGCAAAATGTTTATTTTAGAGTTCTTAGGGCAGCAAACAGACTCGAGCAATCAAGAGGAAAAGGACAAGCTAACCTAAGGAGAAGTTTTGTCTGCTTTTTCTCCCTGGGTATGCTCCAGGGATCTTTCTTGAGTTTAGTTTTTCATTTTCTGTCAGTTGCGTTGAGTCTATTCGTCTCTAAGTGGTTGTAACAATTTCCGCTTCTAGTGGTCTCTGCTTCTTTTGTGTTCTCTCCTTAGTATATTTGGTCTCTTTGGTCTTGTACTATCTTTTTTATTCAATGAATTAAAGTGATTTATCAATTTTAAAAAAACTATATACAAATTTTGTCAGTAAAATTAAAAGATTCTGAATCTCATCAACAATGTGCACCTTTTTCTGCTATAATTTTTAAAACTGCTTATATGATTCTTTCTTGGATTTCTGCAGATTCTGAATCTCATCAACAAGAAGCCTCAGAAGGTGTTCAGAAGATAAAGCGCTCCTTAAACTTTTTGCGCTCGGATCCGCCGACTTCACCGACGATATGGCGTCCAACTCGACTTCGAGAGTAATTCGCTACTGCCTCCTCGGTGGCCTCCGTCTCGATGGTCGACTTGACACGCGATTTCCTGCCTTTTTCCTTTTCTTTTTTCTCTGCTCCTTATTTTCCTCATCTCTCGAGTGAGGATAACTGCTTACTTTTTTTCCTCTATTTGTTACGCTTTGTTATTTTCTCACTTGTACTTTATTTTTCCAGTTTCTTTCTTCATTAATAAATTCGTGGTTTATTCACTTTATTAAAAAAAAAAATTAAAAGATCTGACTTTTGTGACTACATCTAGTGATTATGTTGTCCTTTTTTGTATTTGGTTTTCTACCCATCTTGGATAGAATCTGTTGTACTGCTCTTTTATTAATAAAAATGATTTATCTATTTTTTTTTTAAAAAAAAAATTCTAAGTCATCTGAAACCTTTCAAACACATTATCAAATAATCTTCCTCTGTGCAAATCACGTGAGTTAATGCGTAGAAAGAATGTTTCACCAATCAGACCGCCCCGCGTGTTGACCTGTGTCAACTCATCTGAACTCATACACACCACGGCTCGCTTTGGTTGGGAGGAATGAGAATACGGGGATAGGGGGAAGGGATGGGGATGGGGATGGGGATAGGAATAGGGAAAGGGGATTGGAGATGGGGATAAAAGTAATGTTTGGTTGAAGGGAATGTGGATAGTAATATGAGAGGGATAGGGGAAAAATTTTAGTAAATTTACTTTTTGTACCCTTGAGTATTTTAATTAAATAATGTATCTTAATTGTAAAAAGAAACAATTATTAAATGCCTCCAATTTTTATAAATAATATTTAAATGAGTTATTGATGTATTTATTTTTTAAATAAAATTTTAAATTAATAATTGACAAATACAATTTAATTATTGTTAATTAAAATAAATAAATGTCCAAATTTAGTTATTTTTAAATCACCAAAATTTTAATAAATCTAATATTTTTTTTAAAAAATACACACCATAACAACATATTTAATTTCCACCCAAAACATTATTCATCAACATGGCTTCTCCTCATTTTAAAAATCACAACAACATTCCTAACAAATTTTGAGATATTATGCACTAATAAAAAAAAACACATTATATTTAAGAATAATTAACTTTTTAATTTATAAAAATAATTTAAACAAAAATTATTCATTTTTATTATTATAATTAAATATTTTTAAATAAAAGTCTAATTTAATTATTATATGTTTTATTATAATTATTAAAAATAATTAATCCATTTAACTATTATCCAATTTAATTTTTTTATGATTAAATATTTAATTAAATATATATTTTTAATTACGGTTTCATGAAAAATTAAAATGGACAAAATTTCTACTTTCCTAATTTTTTTTTTGAAGTCTATTTTAATTATGATTTAATTATGATTAATAAATATTTAAAAATATTTTTTTATTTAATTATACTAATTAAATATTATAATGACATAAATTAATTTAATTATAGGATGTATTTAATTAAAAAAATAATTTAATTATAACATGATGATAGAGTGTATTATAGAAAAATAATTTTTATTTAATAAGGGATATTAGTAATTAAAAAGCGAAAAGGGAAGGATGCTCATGCCCCCAATTTTTGAGGGCATGAGCTAATATGGGTTTTGAGGGGATGAAGCCCCTCATTCCCATCCCCCAATCCTATTGGTGCATACCCAAACATGGGTATGCACCAAAAGTGGGAGTGATCCCCATGCCTTGGGGATCACTCCCTCAATCCAAACACTACATACATTCCTCGGTTCCTTGGCAGAAAGGATCTCCTGATCAATCAGGTGTTTGGCTCTAATACTTCATGTCCCACCTTCATTAATGCATCGAAAGAAAATTTTCACCAACCCAAATCACCAGATCTGAACTAGTATACCGTGCATGCCTTGGTTCCTTGGCAGCCAGTATCTCCTTGTATAACGCTAGCAATGGCTCTAATAATTCATGTCCTGCTTCTTCTAGGGTTTGCTGTGCAAATCAAGGAAGACCTTGGTATAAGCCATGCGAAGGCTTTTCTTGTTTCAAGTGCTGAACATCCTCCTGCTAACTGCATAGAGAGTGAAAGAATGGCCCTTGTTGATTTCAAGAAGCACATCAACGATCCAAACAACAAGCTCTCTTCTTGGGCAGGACGATATTGCTGTTCCTGGGAGGGTGTTCGCTGTGACAACACAACTGGCAACGTCATAGGACTGGACCTCAGGAACAGGATTCCATACTACCAAAGAGCAGGTGACATCTTCCTTTATTCTCCACGTCATAATGGCTCCCTGGGTGGTAAAATATCTCCATCTTTGCTTCATCTTCAACACTTGAAGCACCTTGACTTGAGTAGGAACTACTTCAGCGTAACAAGCATTCCAGCATTCATCAGCCAGTTCAAGGAGTTGAGGTACTTGAACCTTTCCAAATCTGTTTTTCATGGACCCATTCCTGCTAGTCTTGGAAATCTATCCAGTTTGCATACTCTTGATCTTTCATACAATGGTGTTTATGATGATCCTGCTCATCAATGGCTTTCTCGTCTTACTTCGTTGCAACTATTGGATATGAGTGGTGTCGACTTTGGTAGTAGCTCATCCAGTAGTACCTTGTTTCAAGCTCTGAACAAGCTTCCTTCCATAAAGGAGATACGTTTGGCTGAATGTGAACTCGGAAGCATTCCTCTTTCCATTCCTCATCTCAACTTTTCATCTCTCACTGTTCTTGATCTCTCTGAGAACTCCATCAATTCCTCGGTACCTGGTTGGGTGTTCAACCTCACAGAGCTCGAGTACCTTGATCTCAGTTACAACTATTTTCATGGCAAGCTCTCTAGTAGGTTAGCGAGTATGGCCTCCCTAGAGACGCTCATCTTGGCAATGAGTGGTTTCAGTGATGAAAATGGGATTCCTGAAAGCATAGGAAGCCTTTGTTGCTTGAAAACTCTGGACCTATCTGGATGGAACATCAGTCAGAGACTAGCTGAATTTCGTAATGTTTTTTCTGGTTGTCTTAGGAATAGTCTCACTGATTTGCACTTAAGCTCTGCTAATCTGAAAGGAGATGTACCAGATTGGATTGGGGACATCAAGAATCTTAAGGTTCTTGATTTCATGTTCAACTCACTATTTGGCTCTCTGCCTTCATCTCTAGCAAAACTCTCTCATTTGGAGGAACTACTGCTTCACATGAATCAATTGAATGGAACATTACCAGAAGAAATTGGACAGCTTGCAGAGCTTGTAAATATCGGTCTGTCAGGCAATCAGTTGAGTGGTGTTATAACCGAAGCACACTTTGCTCGGTTAGAGAAATTAGATGCACTTGATATGACCGGTAATTCCTTGGTTTTCAATGTGAGTTCTAACTGGATCCCTCCTTTTCATCTCAAAACTCTACGAATCAGATCTTGTTCTGTAGGCTTGGAATTTCCATCTTGGCTTCGGAAACAGAGCAGGTTGCATGTCCTTGATATGTCTTATACTGGAATCTCAGAGGCCATCCCTGACTGGTTTTGGAATTTGACTCAGAACCTATACACATTAGATCTATCTCATAATCTGATAGAGGGGATCATATCCAAATCCTTATCTTTTGATCAAATTGACAAGATTGATCTTTCTTGCAACCTGTTTTACGGACCATTCCCACAATTCCATTCAGCAACATTAGCAATACTAGATCTATCAAACAACTCATTCTCAGGGTTTATCCCTCTGAACATTGCAGATTACATGTCAAACTTGTTCTATCTTTCTCTGACAAGGAATAACTTGGGTGGCACTGTCCCATCCTCAATGTGCCAAATGAAGAAACTGGCAGGTCTTTTTCTCTCCAAAAACAAGTTGATCAATAAGCTCCCTGATTGTTGGTCGAACTCCTCTGCACTGGTTGTTTTCGATGCTGGAGACAACCACCTTTCCGGAAGCATACCTGATTCTTTATGTCAAGTTCCAGCTCTTCAATCACTACACTTGGGTGACAATGTTTTGTCAGGTGAATTCCCTGTTTCCCTGAAGAACTGCACTCAATTATATGCACTTGATCTCAGTGACAACAGTTTCAGTGGAAGCATACCAACTTGGCTAGCAGAAAGTTTATCAGGCTTGGGTATTCTCAGCTTGAAGTCAAACACCTTTATTGGTTACATCCCTGCAGAAATTTCACAGCTCACAAGTCTTCAGATACTTGATTTATCAAGCAACAATCTCTCTGGTCCAATCCCCAGAAGCCTAGGCAATTTCAGTACCATGAAAGTGCCTCATAAGGGCGGTTCAAGGCTGGTTGTTGTCCAGACTTACGAAGAAAGCTTGTTATTAAACCTCAAGGGAAGACAAGATACGTACACTAGCAAGCTTCTCTCACTTGTGAAAATGATAGACCTCTCAAACAATCATTTGTCAGGGGTCATCCCTGAAGAGTTAGCAAGTCTCTACGGTTTGCAGGGTTTCAACCTTTCCAGAAACTATTTGCATGGTGAGATCCCAGCCAAATTTGGTCAATTGCAGCAGCTGGAAACACTGGACTTGTCAAGAAATCACTTCTCAGGGAGCATACCTGCAACTTTATCAAACTTGACATTCCTGGCTCACTTCAATGTATCATATAACAACTTATCAGGAAGAATACCATCAGGCAACCAGTTCAACACCTTCACAGACCCTTCCATTTACATTGGTAATCATCTCTGTGGATTCCCTTTGACTGACAATTGTACTAAAGGTGGCGGACCAAATCAGGAAAAGCCAAGTGATCATGGAAATGAAGATGATGGTGATGATGAGATGGTATGGATGTACATTGGATCCTTGTCAGGATTTGCAGTTGGATTCTGGACCATCTGGGGTGTCTTGATCTTCAAAAACAAGTGGAGATATGCCTACTTTAGGTACACGGACACAACTTGTGACAATATCCATGTCTGGGTTGTTGTTAACTTTGTGAGGATGAAGAGCAAGATCATATCATAGTCAAACCACTAGAGTTATCTGTCATCATGTGTGTAATTATCTAGTAAAAGTACAGTCTGGTGTTGTATTTAATATCTGCTGTAATAACACATATCCATATCACAGCTGCTGTATTTTGGGCCACAACAAATTATCTGGGGAAATCCCTGCCTCGTTGAAGAATTGCAGTCAACTTTTTCTTTTTGTCAAGCCAAAAAGGAACTTTATTAAGCACATGACATCTCAAAACATGCACAAATTAAAAACAAGCATCACTTGGCCATACCAGTAACATTCAGAATCAGCCCCACAATTGATTGAACTAATAGAACTAGCATAACTACTTTTACCAAAACCAAAATTAAAGACAAGATGAGAATGAAACTTATTTACACCCATCTATTATATAAAATTCTGCCATTCTGGTTAGACAGTTGAGCACTATACTTCAAAAACACAATTTTCTTGATCTATTTATACGCATCCTGCTCACTAAATCTTTAGTGTTGAAAGATTGGTGAATTTCTAGCTTTCCAGATAACATAAATTGCAGCAAGCAAAACTGTTCTTCTCATCTTAGCTAATAAAGTTTTGGCCATAACCTTTCTTTGGAACCAATTGATCTCCTTCTCCAATTTAGGTGTTTCTTGGTTCACGATAATGTGCAAACATTACCGGGAATCTGGTGGTAATCTGTTAAGATTACCAGTGTTTTGATATCTTATGTGAGTAGTAATGTTGATGGTAATGTAAAAATTCACCAAATGAGTGAAATATTACCAAAGTAAGGTGGTAATCAGCATTACAACCAAAAACAGTGTCCATCAGGATTACCGAGTTGGTGGTAATCGACATGTATTTTTCCAATTATACCCCCACTTATTTAATCTAATTCCTTATTACACTCCCTAGTTTTTATTTTCCTTTATTATTTTTTTAATATTATAATTTAATTATTTATTTATCTAAATACTTTAAATTAAGTTTTTCAAATTTTTATACGTAGGGATATTTTGATAAATACAAATATATTTTAAAAAATTGTGAAAAAAATTATCTTTTTATGTTATAATTTAATTATTTATTTATCTAAATACTTTAAATTAAATTTTTCAAATTTTTTATATGTAAAGGGTATTTTTGGTAAATACAAAAGGTATTTTAAAAAAATTGTAAAAAAATAATTTTTGATATTATAATTTAATTATTTATTTATCTAAATACTTGAAATTAAGTTGTTCAAAATTTTATACATAGGGGTATTTTGGTAAATACAAAGGTATTTAAAAATTGTAAAAACTAAATTTTGATATTATAATTTAAATTATTTATTTATTTAAATACTTTAAATTATATTTTTAAAAATTTTATAGGGGTATTTTGATAAATACAAAGGTATTTTAAAATTTGTGAAAAAATAATTTTTAATATTATAATTTAATTATTTATTTATCTAAATACTTTAAATTATATTTTTCAAAATTTTATATGTAAGGGTATTTTAGTAAATTTGACATATTACTGAGGTGATTACCATGACTAACCAAACATAGTAATGAAAGATTACCAGTAATATAAATTATCAACCAAACATGATAATCTCACATTACCACAACATTCCCAGACATATAACATTCCCGATCATATTACCATGGTAATCTCATTACCATGGTAATATATCATTACTGTGAACCAAACGCCCCCTAAGAGCCTGTAAAACTCTCATCCATACAACATTTGAAAACTAGCGGTCAAAAAACAAGTGGGATATCTTCTCTATATCTTTAGTGCGTAAGACGAAAACAGAAGATTCAATTGCACCCCATTTAGCAACTTATCCCTAGTCATCAACCGATTATGTGAGGCAAGCCAAAAGATAAAAGAATGCTTGGGAATAGAATCACTTGATCACACCAATTTAGCCTAAAGAATCTTCTAATCATCTTGCAGCAATTACTTGAAGGTGCTGGCCATGCTAAATAATCCTTTCTTATCATACTTCCATAAAATACAATCCATTTTGCCCTCATCAATAAAAAAAGTTAGTAGCAATGTAATTTCACACTCTGCATAAAGTCTCATCAAGGGGAAAAAGAAAATTCCATCTACCATGCTTCCATAGATCACTAACCAAAGTAGACTTGTGCACAACAGAGTTCTTAATTGATATTTTAGAAAATCTCTCAATCAAAGACTGACCATTACACCATAAATCAAACCAAAATGAAAACCTCTTGCCATTATAAAATTTGTAATTAACACCTCTGTACTTGCATATCTTTTAACAAACTCTTCAGTAAGAGACATTTTTAGGTTTGTCAATAAAAAATGGTTTGTTTATTGTTTAAAAAAATCAATTTTTTCTGAACACTATTTTACGTTTCACTAGCCGTTGGAGAGAACAACGCCGACGAGGAGATTTCACTCAAGGCATGAGTTAGTTGCTTCGTTTCACATGCCTACATGGGGTTGTTTCACATGCCTACAAGGGACGTGGTGGAGGTGTTCATCTCTCATGCATATGAGGATTTGGAGATCGGTGCATAGGAGGTAGACCGCTATAATCATGAGCATTCCATGAACGAGAGAGGCAAACAACATGTTGTTCAAAGTTCTAACGTGGAGGAGGTCTTTGACCGTGACCCGTTGGTCCTACCGGTTGCGGTGGAGTGGAACTCCTGCACTGGAGGAGGAAGAGTGAATGATGGTGGTGACGAAAGAGAAAGGACCCATGCACGTATGTGTGGCGGTAACGAGTTGCACCTTGTTAATGTGGTTGAGGTTGTGAACTCCCACATAAGTCAAGAGAGGACAAACTCAGCTCGCCAGTGTGCGGTGGAGAAGCCACTTGCTATAGTCGAGAGGGAGACGATCACCCTAGATGGTTACAACGTTGTCGGCATTAAACAAGTAACGTTAAAGGCTGAGAAACCGGTCACCTTGGGGGAGGAGATTGACGATGAAGAAAGATCATAGACCAACGGTCATTGCTTTGCGTCGAGAGAAGTGAGAAGCTTCTATAACATGCCTTACCTTGCTGTTGGAGAGGGATTGGTCGAAGATGAGATTACTCACTCCCACTCTCGCATCATTGAAATAAAGTCGCCAAACCTGCCACCAACCACTATGGTGGCTGCATCCGTCAAGGATGACGATATTGGCAATGGACCGGTTGTTACACTCCACCAACCCATCGGTTCAATCGATGGTTCCTCGTTGAGAGTGTATGGCTTGGCTTGTCAAGCAAGCATTGGCCGCAACATCAAGACCCTCCATACAGACGAACGTTCCAATGGCACATGGCGAGATTCCTCACGTGCTTGGCGACCTACGTGGAGGAGAGTTTGAATTCGAAAAACTTGTTGAAAAACAAGTGGGAATTCAATTAAGCTAATAATGTGGGAAAATTTTTGAATTCTCAAAAGCCCATGTTATACTTTTGCCTTAGCCCAACTCTATGATCCATGAAAATTCAGAAGGCATGTTTTTTGGAGGCCCACTAACAGATTCTCAAATGGGCTACCTTGCTAATGAATCAAGCCCAACAAGGTCTTGTATTTGATTGATATTAATCAAATGGATGCGTCCAATTTAAAATACTCAATATCTGGTAGCAGGACTGGCAATAGTACTCAAGTTGTGGCAAGAAGAAGCGAACGTCCTAAAAGACCATTAATCAGGTGAAACGAGAAATCAGGCTATGTCGCTCCCCCAACAAGATTAGTTCGAAACAAAAATGTGGAACATTGTGCCCTTCCTTCTGATGTGCCAGATTCCAAAAAACACGCTTGGAGGGGATGGAGACTACCCAAAATGTAGATTCAATTTTTTGAATCGCTAGACTAATAAAGGAACCTCAGAAATGGCAATATTTCAGAATTAGTTATTTGGTTTCTTCCCTTGCTTTGGGCAGGGCTTCTGTTTTATTTCTTTTATTTTCTTTTGGTCTTGTCTTTATTTAAGTATGTCTCCACTTCTACTGGAACATGTTTGTAGTCTTCTTATATTATTTAATGCATGTGATTTATTAATTTTTTCAAAAAAATATTATATTTTGAGCTAATGCTATTGGATCCTTATCCACTTTTTATTATAAAAAAAATGCTATTGGATCCAAGACTTTTTTGGTCAAATGCAATTATTTTATCTAATCTTTATTTAAAAAATTTAATTTAATCCAAATCATTTATAATTCAAAATAGCCAAATTTTTTTCTTTTCTTTTTTTTTTGAAAAAGGTGGATAAACCACTTCAATTAAAGAAAGAACGAGAACAAGAGTACATCACCCAGAGGGGGAAGAAAAGAGCAGACAAAACCAGCCACACACCCAAAACAAAACAAACCACAAGGAGTGGCAACCACATACAACCCCAGCAAGCACCAAAACGGCAGAGGAGACCTCCACCAGAGATCAGGACACCCCACCAACTAACCCGTGAATGGCTCCTGGATCCCATCAGCTGGCACGTCGCCACCTGAATCCTCCTCACGTGCATCTAAGAACTCCAGACTGCGACGAATGGCCGACGTCGCGAAGTCAAGCTTCTCCAGAGTATCCTCAGGTGCTGAAGAGAACCAGAATAAGAGCAGGTGATCAATTTTGTACAGAATAGCGTCAGAAGACATGGTAATAGCATTAAAAATGCAATCATTCCTAGCAAGCCAAATCGACCACACAATTGCTTTGATAATAAGATCCCGACCAACCCAGGCATGTCGGTCCGATCCCGCGACGCTAATCGCCCTCAAAGCAAAGCAATCCGGTCCCTCAGGGCATCCGGAAGCTGGAACAGGCGAGTAAAATACCCCCAAATATGTCTAGCAAATGAACACTGAAAAAAGAGATGATCCAGGTTTCAATCGCTAAAGTAACACAAGACACACGTCGCAGTAGGAAGCCGATTGCATCTCCTACGTTCAAGGTTGTCCATGGTGAGAACCTTATTTTGCCACACCAGCCAATTGAAGAGATTGATTTTCTTTGGACATAAGCCCCGCCAGAAGAAACTCGCAATCAGACATCGATGGCCGCCATCATTCAAGAAGCTATAGAAGGACTTGACCGAAAATATACCGCTACGTGTGAGCCTCCACCCTTTATTATCCCCACTAGATATCTCAGCCACTCTCACTTTGTCACAAATAGGGATAACATCTGCAATTGCTGAGAAAGGGTGATCCTCTAAAAGATACTCCAACTCACGGATAGTACCATTAGCATAGCGTGACTGCATGAAAGCATCTGGCCAGTAAAACATAGGTGCGCTCCCGTTCAACCAGCGATCTTTCCGAGCGTTTTACGCCTCGAAATTAATGCCATGTGAGACACAACCCCTAAACGCCGGCAGACAGTCGATAACCCCTTTCCAGAAGTAAGAAATTCTTCCCGAATACCTAGGAGACAAATTCCAACTTGAAACCCCATAATTAAATCGGACGACATCCGCACCACTCCAAGAATCATCCTTCAAGAATTTCCAACACCATTTACTCAACAGAGCCTGGTTAAAGCTTTTTAGGTCTAAAATGCCCCAACCCCCTTGATCGCGCGATCGACAGAGATTAGACCACCCCACCAACCGACATCGCGGGTGGTCGATGTCAGGCCCAGACCATAAAAAATCTCTACGGATCCGATTGATCTCCATGATGATCCAACAAGGCAAACGGAACAAGGACATCCAATATGTAGGTAGCGCAGACAAAACCGAATTCACCAGGGTGAGGCGACCGCCAATAGACAAGTGCTGCACCTTCCATGAGGAGAGTCGCCTTCTAATCTTCAAAATGAGCCCCTCCCAGTCTTGTTTTCTAGGTCTACGCCCCGCAATCGGAAATAGCCAAAATTTGACTCTACCTCCCTTTCACACCATTGACACTGTTGACGGATTATTTTAAACAAACAAAAAACAGACCACGGAGGTTAGTGACGGTAGTTGTCACTTGTCACGGATTATTTTTTAAAAAAAAACGAATGATTCAAAGGGCTACCTGGGCCCTTTGTATGACTTCTTTTTCTGCATTACTCTGCTGACTGTGGAAAAATTCTCTTGAGGAGAACCTTGATCAGTAGATGCCAAGGGAGGAACCAAATGACCGGAACGAAAATACACTAACAATATCCCCTTGCTAGCAATGCCTGTTTTCCTATACCTGCTGCCTCTGCTTCTACTACTACTAGTATTTGGACTTGCTGTTATATGCAGTGATGCAGCAGCACTTGTTCCCAATGTTGAACATCCTACAAATTGCATAGAGAGTGAGAGAGTGGCCCTTTTTTATTTCAAGAAGAACATTATTGATCCATACAACAATCTCTCTTCCTGGGTAGGACATGCCTGCTGTTCTTGGCATGGTGTTCAATGTGACAACACAACTGGCAACATTGTAGGACTGGCCCTGGGCCAGCAGGGATCAGTAATTTTCCATCTGCAGGGAGGTGAGATCTCTCCAACTTTGCTTGCTCTTCAACACTTGAATTATCTTGACTTGAGCGGGAATGACTTCAGAGGAACAAATGTTCCATCATTCATCAGCCATTTCAAGCAGTTGAAGTACCTCAACCTTGCCAGAGCTGGCTTTGGAGGACCTGTTCCTTCAAGTTTTGGAAATCTCTCTAGTTTACAGACTCTTGACCTCTCAGATAATTATGGAGTTTATGTTGATGATCCTTCTCATCAATGGCTTTCTCATCTTACTTCATTGCAACACCTTGTTTTCAGTGGTGTCACCTTTAGCAGTCACTCATCCAATAGTTTGTTTCTAGCTCTGAACAAACTTCCTTCCATAAATGAGATACGTCTGTCTGGGTGTCAGCTTCAAAGTATTCCTCCTTCCATTCCCCATCTGAACTTCTCATCTCTCTTATTTCTTGATCTCTCGTTCAATTCCATCAATTTCCCAGTTTTTGATCTCTCGTACAATTCTACCAATTTCCCAGTGCCTCCCTGGTTATTCAATCTCAAAAGCCTTGAATATCTAGATCTCAGTAACAATATTTTTGGGTCATCTATCTCTGCAGATTATTTGTCCAGTAATTTTAGTACTGTCTTACCTAAAGGCATAGGCAATCTTTGTAACCTGAAAACTCTTGATCTGTCCAACAGCAACATGGGAATGAGACTAGCAGAACTCAATTTTACTGGGTGTATTAAGGATAGTCTGACTCATTTGCATTTAAGCGATGCTAATCTTGATGGAGATATACCAGACTGGATGGGGGACATAAAAGATCTCAAGGTCCTTGATCTCTCAGAAAACTCACTCTCCGGCTCTTTGACTTCATCCATTGTGAGACTCTCCCTTTTGGAGACATTAAATCTTTTTTCAAACAAATTAAATGGCACTTTACCAGTGGAAATTGGAAAACTTACAGAGCTGGAAAGTTTGGATCTTGGTGAGAATCAGATGCGCGGTGCTATAACTGAAGCACACTTTTCTAATCTGCAGAAGTTAAATGTGCTTCGTATGCAGTCCAATTCATTCGTTTTCAATGTGAGTTCTAACTGGATTCCACCTTTTCTTCTCCAAGAATTGAGAATCAGGTCTTGTTCAGTGGGCTCAGAATTTCCAACATGGCTCCAGACGCAACACAAGTTGAATGTACTTGACATATCTAATACAGGAATCTCAAGCACTGTCCCAGACTGGTTTTGGAACCTGGTTAGCGTCAATCTTGCAGAGATGTACATGTCTGAAAATCAGATTGAGGGAATGCTGCCCAAGTTCTCAACTTCCATGCAGCTGAATACCATTGATCTTTCTTCCAATCGGTTCTATGGACCTCTACCAGGTTTTCTGGGTTCATCCATCTCCTACATAAATTTTTCCAATAACTCATTCTCAGGTTCTATCACTCAAATGATAACAGAGAACTTTCCGGCTATGTCACATAATGCATATTTGAAGCTCTTGCTGCTCTCAATGAACAAATTAAATGGCACTCTTCCCCTCTCGTTGTGTCAAATACAGGGACTACAAGTTCTTGATATCTCGAAAAACAATTTATCCGGTGAGCTACCAGATTGCTTGTGGAATTCGTCTGCTCTGTGGATTTGAATTTGTCAAACAACAATTTGACAGGAGCTATACCAGATTCAATATCTTATCTTCCTCAACTAGCTCAACTTCGCTTGAGCCATAACAAATTGTCTGGGGAAATTCCTGCCATACTGAAGAATTGCAGTCAACTTGAGGTTCTTGATCTCGGTTACAACAACTTTACTGGAAGTATACCAATTTGGGTTGGAAAAAGCTTATCAAGATTAGTTGTTCTCATCTTAAGAGCAAATACCTTTAGTGACCACATCCCACAGGAACTTTCTCAACTAAAGTATCTACAAATCCTTGATTTGTCACGCAATAATTTTTCAGGTCCCATCCCTGTGAGTTTTGGCAACCTCAGTGCCATGCAAAGCCTTTTCAATTCTGATCTTTTATGGTATGGTATTTTAGGAGTCCAAGATACAATAATGGTGGCATCCAACGGGAAAGAAAAGGAATATTCCCAGCGTCTTCTTCCATATGTGAAAATCATGGACCTCTCCAACAATGTGTTGACAGGGGGCATCCCTCAAGAGCTTGCAAGTTTGTATGGTCTACAGAGTTTGCACCTCGCAGGAAATCAGTTAGAAGGTGAGATCCCAGACAAGTTGGGTCAGTTACAACAACTTGAATCACTAGACTTGTCAAGAAACAAACTCTCTGGGAGCATACCTTCAACCTTCTCAAACTTGACATCCTTGAGCGACTTCAATGTATCTTATAACGACTTGTCAGGGAAAATACCATCAGGCAACCAGTTCAACACCTTCACAGACCCTTCCATTTATACTGGTAATCATCTTTGTGGATTCCCTTTAACTGACAATTGTACTAAAGGTGGCGGACCAATTCCGACAGAGCCAAGTGATCATGGAAATGAAGAAGATGATGATAAAGAGATGGTATGGATGTACATTGGATCCTTGTCAGGATTTGCAGTTGGATTCTGGACTATCTGGGGTGTCTTGATCTTCAAAAAGAAGTGGAGATACGCCTACTTTCGGTACACAGACACTTCTTGTGACAATATCCATGTCTGGGTTGTTGTCAACTTTGCGAGGATGAAGAGCAAGATCATGTCAAAGTCAAATCACTAGAGTTGTCTGTCTTCATCTGTGTAATTTTCTAGTTACTTGTCGACTTTGTAAAATAAATAAATAAATAAATAAGTAAAACTATAGGTGGAATTGAGATGTTTGTAAGAGGGATCAAGAAGAGAAAGAGATGAGAAGTTTAGCCGAAGAAAAGTCTTAATTGACTTTGAGTCAAGCCAGCAGACGTAGGACGCGTGGTGTAATAAATTTTTTGCGAAAAGAAAAAGTATGGGGTTTTAGTCTTTTGGTTGATAGGCAATTAATGTGACAGAGATGGATAGATTTGCAGCAACGAAATTTCCTCAAGAAGAAAAGTATAATAAGGAAGCAATAATGAATAAAGTCAATAGAGTCATTATTATGAGGTAGATTTGATATTAATTTTGCTTATATCTCTTATTATCATAAACCTCTGTTACAAACCAATAAACAATAAAATTATTTAAAATTTTATTTTATTTATTATTTATTTATCAAAATGAATAATTAAATGGATCCTATTGGGATCTAGCAATGGTTCAGCTTTGTATAATACAAACCATATTTTACATTACATATATAAATTGATAAATTTACCTAAAGAAACAAGAGATGAAAGAATTTTAAAATTTTAGCCAACACTAAAATAACCTAGTGACAAGAGACATTCTTTCCTTTATGGAGATAGCATGTTCAGTCTTTTGTAGTGGGTGCCTACGGTGGATCCCCCATGTTTAAGGTAAAGGCGTGTGGAACATTCAATACACACATGCACGCCCCTAGCTCACAGTAGCTTGTCCATTTAGTGAAAAAAATCAATTTTTTTAAAAGTTTATGTTGGGGTGGGTGGGGAGCTCGTTGAGCAATTTTATTGATAAAAACAAAAATTACAAGAGTTTAAAAGTCACAGACCAAAGCCAAAAAGGCAAATAAAATAAAATAAAACAAAATAAAGGAAAAAAACAGAAAAAACAAGAAACAAAGACTACAGAGAAAAGTGAAATTACAAACTAACTCCAGATTTGATGACTTGCTTCATGAGCCATCGCGGAAGGTCCTTACCCTGATGAAAAAGAGTGAGAGCATAGGAGTTAACTCCTTGAACTGCCAAATCATTAGCGACTGCCATCCAAGCCTTAGGTATAATGCAAACTCGCGGGAGATCTAAGCTTGAGAGATAATCATTAATACTAATAATCAGCGGATTCAAACGCCAAGCATGAGGAGCGCAACCAGTTTTGATGATGTTATAAAGCTCAGTACAAGCAATGAAGATTGTTTTAACTTGAAGGTCTGACGCATGAAGGCTTCCAAGAGCAGCCAAAAGAGCTAAGGATTCAGCTTCAAGATTTGTTTCTACATAATTATTGCAGCACCCTGCACAGATAAGCTGGGAGTAACCATTAGTAAGATAAAAACCAGCTCCATGAGTATTGGTCTCTCTATTTCCCATTAAAGTAACAAAAAGAAAAGGACTATCAGTGATGGAAAAATTGCTTAGAATGAGTTACTTGCCAAAATAAAAAGAAGAGGATTGAGTGTACTCCCTGACATGATTAATTGCTTTGATGGGAATGGAATGAAAATCAGGAGCTTCTTGTCGAAAAATAAGGTTACACCGAGCCTTCCAGATAAGACAAGAAGTGACCACGATTATAGGCTGGGCTCGCAAGTCATAATCAGGATTATTCGGAGACAACCAGTTACCAGTTGAAAACCCTTCATTAAAAACAATTTGCTTACCAATAACATTACTGACCTAATACCAAACAAGCTGAGTTTTGGGACAATTGTTGAATAAGTGTTCAGTATTTTCAAAGTCAAGATTACAAAACTGGCAAAAAGTTTAAGCACCAAGATTCAACCTGTGAAGATACTCATAAGTTTTAATACCATTATGTAAGAGTACCAAATGAAATGTTTGGGCATGGGAGCAATAGACAGGCGCCAAATATTGCCCCAACCATTCCAAGGATCTTGATTACCAACCGAGTTGTTAAAATGGGCATAAACCATTGAAGTCAGCTTATGATTTTTGGCTTTGGGATACCAAACCCATTTATTATTAGGACAGTTACTTACCTTGTTGATTTGCAGATAATCAAAATTCAAGGAGTCACCAAAGATGATGTTCAACAGAGGAACATTCCAACCATCAGCCATAATCAAATTAGACATACTCAATTGATCAAAATCCACATGCATATTAAGATAGGTAGGTTTAAAAGCTAAAGGGATTTCGAAATACCAAGAATCAAACATTAAATTAGTACTAGCAGGATTAAATTGATGGAGCCAAAGTTGAGGTTTAATAATGTTTGCGTTATGCCAAAGACCTCTAAAAAACCAAGAGCAGTTCGCAGGAATAGTATCAGTCCAGAAGTTAACCTGCCCATACTTACTGATAAGAATGTCCACCCAGATAGCATCATGGTGATTAAGATAGCTGATAACATTTTTTGCCATTAAAGAGATTTTGGAAGCACACAAATTCCAGATCGAGAGACCCCCCTCAATGTATTTAAGTGTAATATCTGTCCAACTCACTGAGTTCATACCTTTTCTATTGCCACTCTTAGACCAGAAGAAAGATCTAGCAGCCTTAGTGATACCATCAAGAATTGTATCAGGAACAGGGTACACAGACAAATAATACACAGTAGTGGACATTAAAATAGAGTTGATAAGGATTGCCTTGCCAGCCATAGAGATTTTGGTATGTTTCCAAGAGGACAGAATGTTTTCAGTTTTAGCAATCAATTTGGTAAAATTTGAAAGCAATAATCTCTTGGGGGAGATCGGCATCCCTAGATAAGTTAAAGGAAAATTGCCAATATTGAAACCAAGAATGGAACAGATACTCTTTTTGGGTCTAGAGTTGAACATGGTTAGAAAATAAATATCAGATTTGGATTTATTAGCACGTTGACCTGTAAGTTTTCCATAGATAGAGAGACATAAATTGATGTTACGGGCAACCTTTCTAGAAGCTAAGGTAATAAGAATTAAATCGTCTGCATACATAAGATGATTGAAATTTCTACTGAGGGGGGAGTTAAATCCAGGAATCATATTCGGTTGCATTGCGAAGTTAAGGAGAGCAGTTAAATTTTGCGCAGCAAGAATAAACAGATATGAAGAAATAGGATCCCCCTGACGAAGGCCTCTGGATGAGTTAAACCAGACAGTAGGTTGTTTGTTAATCAACAGAGAAAAAGAGGCAGACCTAAAGCAAGTTTTAACCCAAGAAATCCATTTGCTAGGAAAATTCATCCGATAAAGAGTGGCAAGAATTGCATTCCAACTCAAAGTATCATAGGCTTTTCTATATCCAATTTCACTAACATCCTAGGGGGGTATGCAAACTCTCGATCCATCGAATGCACAATGCACAACCTCTTGAAGGGCAATAATATTATCAAAAGGATTCTGATTAGCGATAAAACCACATTATTCTCTACCAATTAATCGAGGCAGCACAGACTTGAGACGATTCGCTAAAAGTTTGGAAATAATTTTGTAACAAACATTACATAAAACTCTAAAAGACATTTGGGTCAATCTCTTTAATGACTGTAACTTTACCTGGATAACCATTAGATAGTTCACCCAGAATGTTTTTGACAGGACTTGTTTTTTCGAATATCAACCTCCTCCGAGATGCTTCCTTTCTTAACTTCCATCCCAGACTGTTTAAGTGATCAAGAGGATGTTAAACCTTGGAATCTGGAAAAACAAATGGAGGTTTCTCAGCTCAATCATTTTATAAATTCCTTATAGATGAAGGAACTAGCAGTGCGTTATACCCATCTTTTTGGAAACTGAACTGTCCTAGCAAAATCACTCTCTTCTATTGGCTAGCTTGTGAAAATAGAATCCTAACCATGGATAATCTAGCCAAAAAAGGCTGCACCACGCAAATTGCGACAGACACCTGTGTTTTATGTCATAGAGCCTCATAATCGGCAGAGCATCTTCTTTTAAACTGTGATTTTATAGATAGGATTTGGGCTTTCTTTAAACAAATCTTAAATTTACAATCTCATTCAAAGTTATTTCTGAGGTTTTGTCTTCCTGGATTTCCTCCATAGGGGTTCGACATCAAACCATGTGGGATTTACTGACCAGGGCAATTTGTTGGAACATTTGGCTTGAAAGAAATAAGCGCATCTTTACTTTTCATGCTTTGACTTCACATTCAGTAATTATTAAAATTATTCACATGTTTTTGGATTAGACTTCTGCAGCTAGGGACCCGCTCCAAGTTCTGGCGGACTCCACTCAAAAGTTGAAGCGCTCGCTAGTCTTCCTGAATGCAGGGCCAGGGGGAAACCCTAGCGTCACCGAGTAGTCACCTTGAGATTTCACGGACATTTTGGCAATCTGAGTAGATCTTTGTTACCTTCTAGTGGACACTTTCTGCTCAGCTATGTTTCCCCCCTCCTTCTCTTCTTCGTGTGTCTATGTTGGTTTTGTTGTTCCCTTAAGGGTTTATCATCTCTGGTGACAAACTCCTTTTATGGCTTCCTTGTCTTTTATTTTTTGTTGTACTAGTCGTACTTGTTTGTTTGCTACTCTTTTTTCAATAAATTTATGGTTTATCCATTTTTATAAATAATAATAATAATAATAATCAATAAGATAGTTTTTATGAAATATAAACAAGCAATTTTGAAGAGGAGACTTATATCTAATTCATAAAAAATGGGAATACTAACGCTTTATTATGACAATGATACATATTTGACTGCTTTAACTTCAAATTTATTTTTTTATTTTTTTATTTTTATTTTTTTTTGAAAAGATGGATAAATCACATGCATTACTAAAATGAAAAAACACAGTTACAAAAAATCTACTAGCTGTGGAAAGAGACTAGGAACAACAAAGAAAAAACAACAGAAAACAAAAACATATGAAAGATAGGCCGGCATAGGGAAACTCCTGCCTGATGGAGTGGAGACAAGGAACAACTAGCCTTCCTCCTGATTCAGTCCTCCCCACCTAACACAATTGGTCCTCCGGCAATGTTCACCCAAGGCTCAATCAACTTTAAACTACGCCGAACGCTAGAGATAGGAACATCTAATTTCCCTCGTTTAGCTCCAGAGACCATGATTATAGGTGGCTCCTCGTCAGTAACAATCAAATCAGCGTCTTCAACCCTGGGCTCTAGGTAATTCCAACTACACTGGCTGTTGGAGGTGGCTACTTCTAGCTTTGCCCAAGCAATTTCCAAATTTAATTTTTGAGTTGAAATTCAAGTTGTAGGGAAAGACATTTTTTTTCTTGCTACTTGAATTTTAGATATGTTCTATCTAATTTTATTCCATCATAATTGACATTTTTTTAAATAAATTATTTTTTTATAAGGTTGATAAGCCACTGTGGATTAGGGTGCCTTGCATTGACACATCGGAGATAGCTCCTCAATGCTCATCTAGCTAGTCAGCCTAGTAAAGAAATGTGCATTGTACATTATTAGGGTGCCTTGCATCGCCACATCAGAGATAGCTCCTCAATGCTCATCTAGCTAGTCAGCCTAGTAAAGAAATGTGCATGCATAGGTGCGAAGTTAATTCGCTTAACTCACACCATATGTACCCCCACATAGTAGAGGAACATGATTAATCTTTTATGCACACTTCCAGAAGATTGACCATAGGTTCCTTCCCACACGAAGGACACTTGCTGTTTAACTGGGAAATCATTGGCTACGGACATCATTATTAATTATCAAACACTACTTTAATCCAAAAGTAAGTATTTGAATTTGCATGTCTTAGTCAAGCATAATACTCTTTTGTGTGTGTATATATATATACTTTTCTCGATTGGAGAAAATTTCTGTGCGAAAGATTAGCTCATCCTAATTGATTGATGTTGATGTATGAACAGGAGCGAAGCTAGAAATTGTAGGATAGAGGGGGTGAATTGCAAAAAAAAAAAAAAATGAATTACTAAAAAATTTTATAAATTTTGTAAAAATTTATTTATATGTTAATTTATAGTTTAGTTTATAAAAATAAAGGGTCAAACAATAAATTTTTATAAAAACTCTATTAAAAATATAATTTTATATATTACATAAACTAATTTGTAAAAAATCAAAAACTAAAACATAGATTTTTTTTAATATATATATATATAGAATACGTAAAGTAATTTATAAAATATCAATACAATAAGTAATAAATTTTTATAAATATATTTTTTTAAAAATTATTATGTTTTAAATTGTATATTAATTTGTAAAAAAAATGATTTTGGTTAGCTTTGGATAAGAAATTGTTTTACAAGCCCAGCAGTGGTGGAGCCCTGCTCCCATGCCGGTGATGTTGTCCGGCAAGATCGCCCACGGGTGCTATCGCGAAGAACTGATGGTTTCTCTGGTGTACGGGACGGACCAACAGTCAAGAAATGGCTCAGTCAGAGAAGCAGAAGAGATCAGGGAGAACCGACTGGTCATGGTTGCGCGGCTCGAGGGGTAGACGTGTCGAGTGTTGGCTACCTTGGCAATATCCAAAAGCAAGGACAGGTGTTGAGCATGACGGGTTTAAGAGAAGGAACTCCATGGTGGTTAGAGCTGCTGATGTGGATCTTCTTTATCAATGTCAAATGGCAAAGGGGGCTTTCTCTCGCGAACCTCGGGAGATGTTGGTGGACCCATTAGAGTTGGATGTTGGACTGAATCACTGCTCAAGCCCAGGGAAATCTAAGGCTTCTCTTGATCAGGAATTGTTGAATCCTTTAATCTTGTGTGAAGCGGGCTGTCTGTTGGGCCAGATTAATGTGTCAAGAAGCTTAGTGCTTATCTCTGAACCTGGGCCTGGAAGTGGGCCGGCTGCGGTGGATGCGGAGAGGGACTCACTTAAGCATGTGGGGGATCCATTGGAAAGAGGCGTTCAAGCAGCCAAATTTGTTTGTCCATTGGAAGGAGGTTTACTGGCAAATGAAAAGGAATTTCCTAGGGAGGATTTTGTTAATGAGTCGGCCTTAACCACTATGTCTCCTCTATTGGGCTTTAAATGGCAATACTTGAAAGAGTATTGGGCCTTGGTGCATGTTTTGGCAAAATCAGTGGATGGTGTCACTCATAAGGAGATAGTGAAGGTGGGAGACGAGATTGCTTATTTTTAATCTTCTCATAAGAAGATTGTGAAGATGGGAGATGAGGCTAGTGGGGCTCCCACAGGTGTGGAGGCGCAAGATAGGATCGCGGGCTAGATCTTCTTTTCTCTTTTGGGTGGGTTTTGGAGTGCCCGGCATTCTTCTTGTTTGGTTCTCGTTGGTTTGTCCTTTGTGTTTTTGTTGTTGTACCACATCTAGTGGTCTGGTGTTATTGTGTTTTCGGGCGTTTGTTATTTTGTTTTTCCTACTTTTTAACTGAAGTGGTTTATCCACCTTTTCAAAAAAAAAGAAATTTTTTTAGAAAATTATTATGTTTTAGACTATATTTTATCATAGATGGGGGCCTTTGATGCCGCATAACACCCATCCTCTTAAAGAGGGGTTATCCCCAAAAAATTAACATGTTTAATTGGCTGGCTTGGAATAACAAAATCCTCACTCTTGAAAATCTCTGTTACAGGAGATGCAATAGACTCCCTACTACCACTTGTGTCCTCTATCATGCTGATATCGAAACGGTGAACCATCTCTTCATTCATTGTCCCTTTGCGAAGAATGTTTGGCTACACTTTGGTCAGACACTTAGATAGACCCAAACCCTACAATCTTTGGCGGATCTGTGGGCAAATAGGTCTCGTAATCTTCGATCTGCTCATAGATTAGCTTGGTCTCTTCTAGACAAAGCAATCACGTGGCACATTTGACTTGCTAGAAATGTCTGCATGTTTAATTTCAATTTAATTCCTCTTGCTTCTATTATTTTAAAAATTAGTCATATGTTTTTCTTTTGGGTCTTTGCAGCTCCTGCAGCTAAAAAACAAAAACTAGAACAAGCGACAATAGCGGTTAGGAGAAGCATCCAGTTCACAGGGCCTTCCATGCGAGATGATCGCAACCCTGACATGCAGGTTCCAGATCTTTTGACTGGTTCTTGATTCAGTGTTTGCTTGATTACCCGGGTAAGAGTGCCTTCTTGAGGCTCGGGTGATCTTTTTGTTATTTTTGTTAGCAGTTTTATATCTCTTGGACTATGTACATTTTCTCTCTTGTACTTTACTTGTGTTTGTGTTTCCACTCTAGTGGAATCGACATGGTGTGTTTCAGTTAATAAATTTGCTTGATTACCCGGGTAAGAATGCCTTCTTGAGGCTCGGGTGATTTTTTTATTATTTTTGTTAGCAATCTTATATCTCTTGGACTATGTACCTTTTCTCTCTTGTACTTGTGTTTGTGTTTCCACTCTAGTGGAATTGACATAGTGTGTTTCAGTTTTTTTTTTTTAATAAATTTGAAGTTTATCCTAAATTAAAAAAAACCTTAAAAAATAAAAAATAAATAAATAACAGACACACAGAGAGAGAAAGAGAGAGAGAGAGAGAGAAGCAAAATACAGCCATAACATCTCCCAAATTGAAGTGGCAATGTCTGTCCTGCTATATGCACTGTTGGTGTTCCTATTTGGGCGTGCTTTGCATCGCAGTGATGCAGCAGCTCTTTTTGTTCCCAAGATTACTGAACATGCTGCTGGTAATAGCATAGAGAGTGAGAGAATGGCACTTCTTGACTTCAAGAAGAGCATTTCTGATCCAAACAACAGGCTCTCATCTTGGGCGATGGGACAAGACTGCTGCTCATGGGAAGGAGTCCGTTGTGACAACATCACTGGCAACGTTATTGGACTGGAACTTGGGGAGCATGACTTGCAGCTGAAAGGTGAGATCTCTCCATCTTTGCTTCAACTTCAACACTTGAATTACCTTGACTTGAGTCATAATTACTTCTACGGAACAACCATTCCGTCATTCATCAGCCAGTTGAAGGAGTTGAGATACCTTGACCTCTCTTATTCTTACTTTAGCGGACCCATTCCTGCTAGTTTTGGAAATCTCTCCAATTTGCTCACTCTTGATCTGTCGGAGAATGTTCTTTTTATTTCTGACCCTGTAGACCATGAATGGCTGTCTCATCTTACTTCATTGCAACACTTGTATATGAGTGGTGTCACCTTTGGGAGTAACTCATCTAGCAAAAGCTTGTTTTTAGCCTTGAACAAGCTTCCTGCCATAGAGGAGATAGGTCTGTCTCGGTGTCAGTTTGAAAGTATTCCTCTTTCCATTCCCCCATCTAAACTTCTCAAGTCTCTCAGTTCTTGATCTATCAAACAATTACATCGATTTTTTTCAGTGTCTCTATGGGTTTTTTTGATATCAAAAAGCCTTGAACATCTAGATCTCAGTAACAATCATATTCGGTCCAGTAATTCTTCTGCTACTGGCATAGCCAAAAAGCATAAGCAGTCTTTGTAACCTGAAGAGGCTTGATCTGTCGGACTGGCACATGAGCATGAGACTAGCTGAGCTCATTTTTACTGGGTGTCTTAAGGATAGTCTGACTCATTTTGCATTTAAGCGATGCCAATCTTGATGGAGATATACCAGACTGGATGGGGGACATCAAGAATCTCAAGGGTTCTTGATCTCTCACAGAATTCACTCTCCGGCTCTGTTCCTTCATCCCTTGCATCACTTTCTTTTATGGAGGAATTACACCTTTCCTCAAACAAATTAAATGGCACACTATCAGTGGAAATTGGAAAAACTTGCAGAGTTAGAAGTTTTTGGATCTTGCTGAGAATCAGATGAGTGGTATTATAACTGAAGCACACTTTTCAAATCATGAAAAGTTAGACACGCTTGATATGGCCTTTAATTCATTCGTTTTCAATGTGAGTTCTAACTGGATTCCACCTTTTCTTCTCCAAGTATTGAGAATCTACTGTTGTTCAGTAGGTCCAGAATTCCCAACATGGCTCAAGACGCAACACAAATTGAATGTACTTGACATATCTAATACAGGAATCTCGAGCAGCGTCCCAGACTGGTTTTGGAACCTGATCAGTGTCAATCTTACGAGTTTGTCCATGTCTGAAAATCAGATTGAGGGAATGCTCCCCAAATTCTCAACTTCCATTCAGTGGAAAACTATTGATCTTTCTTCCAATCGGTTCTATGGACCTCTACCGGGTTTTCTGGGTTCATCCATCTCCTCCATAAATCTTTCCAATAATTCATTCTCAGGTTCTATCTCTCACATGATAGCAGAGAACATGCTGGCTCTGTCACGCAATCCATTTTCCAGTGTCTACCTCTCAATGAACAAATTAAATGGCACCGTTCCCAGCTCATTGTGTCCAATCAAGGGACTTCAAAGTCTTGGTATCTCGGATAACAATTTATCTGGTGAGCTACCTGATTGTTGGTGGAATTCAACTAAGTTATCGCAGTTGGATTTGTCAAACAACAAGTTGACTGGAGGTATACCTGATTCAATATCTTATGCTTCTCAACTAATGCAACTTCGATTGAGCCACAACAAATTATCTGGGGAAATCCCTGCCTCATTGAAGGATTGCAGTCAACTTGATGTTCTTGATCTCAGTTACAACAACTTCACTGGAAGTATACCAATTTGGGTTGGAGAAAGTCTATCAAGATTAGTTGTTCTCATCTTAAGATCAAATACCTTTATTGGTCACATCCCAGAGGAAATTTCTCAACTCCAAATATGTACAAATCCTTGATTTGTCACACAATAATTTGTCAGGTCCCATCCCTGAGAGTTTTGGCAACTTCAGTGCGATGCAGACGCTTTTCAAGTCTGTTTTTTTACATTGAATGGCATTTTAGGAGCTGGAGATACCATAGTAGTGGCATCCAGGGGAAAAGAAGAGGAATATTCGGAGCACCTTCTTCCATATTTGAAAATCATGGACCTCTCCAACAATGCGTTGACAGGGGACATCCCTGAAGAGCTTGCAAGTTTGTATGGTCTGCAGAGTTTGCACCTCGCCAGCAACCACTTAGAAGGTGAGATCCCAGACAAGTTGGGTCGGTTACAACAACTTGAATCACTAGACTTGTCAAGAAACAAACTCCTTGGGAGTATACCTTCCACATTCTCAAACTTGACATCCTTAAGCGACTTCAATGTATCGTATAACAAATTGACAGGAAGAATACCATCAGGCAACCAATTCAACACCTTGACAGACCCCTCCATTTACATTGGTAATCATCTTTGTGGATTCCCTTTGACTGATAATTGTACTAAAGGTGGTGGACCAAATCAGGAAAAGCCAAGTGATCATGGAAATGAAGAAGATGATGGTAATCAGATGGTATGGATGTACATTGGATCCTTGTCAGGATTTGCAGTTGGATTCTGGACTATCTGGGGTGTCTTGATCTTCAAAAAGAAGTGGAGATATGCCTACTTTCGGCACACAGACACTACTTGTGACAATATCCATGTCTGGGTTGTTGTCAACTTTGTGAGGATGAAGAGCAAGATCATGTCAAAGTCAAACCACTAGAATTTTCTGTCATCATCTGTGTAATTTTCTAGTATAACTATAGTCTGGTGTTGTGTAATATATTATCTGCTATATTATTTAATAACAAATATGCATATCACAGCTGCTGTATTTTGAACCATATTCATCACACCTCTTCTTCTTCTTCTTCTTTACTTGTTGATTTGCGGCCTCATCTTCGTCATTGGTAATCCTATCATTCAGGTTTGGTTTTCCTTCCCTCTAAATTGAAATTTTTTGGATTTGAATGCAAAATGTTGAAAAAAATTTGAATTTTGGATTTAGATGGAGTGATTATTCAGTCGATTAAGTTGTTGACATATAGAAGAAGATTTGCCTCCGGTGCTGAGGTTAGCCTGGAGGTGCAAGATGGGCCGATCCAGCCCGGTGCGGCCCGAGCACTGTATGTGCTCGGGCCAGCCCGGCCCGGCTTGCAATCGTGCCGGGCCGGCACGGCCCACCATGCACAGGGGGGTCGGCCCAGGCCAGCTGGGCCGGGCCGGCCGGCCGGCCCGCTTTTTTTTTTTAATATTAAATTATTTAAATTCTTTAAAAATATTGTAAAAATTGTAAAAAATACTTTAAAAATACTAAAAAAATATGGAATTTTTAAAAAAATCTAAATATCATAAAATATAAGTTTCTTGATTGTAAAAAATATACAACACATAAAGACTATAGAAAAAATAATTAAAAAATATGCAAAAAAAATTGAATTTACATGAATACAAAAAGATAAACTTTTTTTAAATTTAACATAATATTAGAAAAATAAAATTACATAGAAAAAAATAGAGATAAACTAAAAAAATAAATTACAAATAGATATAGGAAAAAATTGCCATTTATTTAAAAAAACTATGAGGACAACTTAGAAAAATGACAAACTTGAAAACAATTTAGAAAATTACAAACTTGAAAACAATTTAGAAAATTACAAACTTCAAACTTCATTTGATTAATCTATTTCTTCATCAATACGGGTTGAAGTCGAATGCTCGGATGGTGTAAGGCCTCTCCCGTGATCACTACCTTCTTCATGTATTTGTTGTTCTTAGTAACTCTATCTTCCGCTTCTAACCAATCCTTCAAACATATGCACATTTGCACTGTTTCTTGGTTCATGCGGCTCCTCTTATCATCGAGTCACCTTTTTCCTCAAGACTAAAAACAAGACTCAACGCTCATCGTAGACATCGGTGGAGTTAGTAGATCACGTGCCATGGTGGCTAGCACGGGATAGTTATGTTCTTGTTGTTTCCACCACGAGAAAATATTAAAGTTATTAATTTCTTCGGTAGTAAGAAAATCATTAAAATTATTATTTAAAAAAAGATTTAATTCATGCAAAGAACTAGTACTAGAAGAAGAAGAAGAAGAAGAAGAAGAAGAAGAAGAAGCACTTGTAGATTTTCTTCTAATCATATTTATAAGATTGGCCGGACATTTAGTTTTGGAAAGTGAAGAAGAATTTTCAAAATCTCCGGCAAAAGTAGAAGCTCGTCGATTTCCATATGTATGGTTATATTCATTATACATATCATGAAGCAAAGAACGATATTCATCTTTGAAAATTGAATGATCAAGTCCCATGTTTTCATCATAAGAATCAAGCATACAAAAAGTACCATCAATTTTAAAACGGGGATCAAGAAACATAGATAAAACGGGATGCTCCCATACTAGGGGATTCAGTAACATGCTCAGGCTCAAGTTGTGAATCATCAAAATTTCCGGAGTTGTTTTCATTAAAAAAAAAAAATGGTGTATCAAAAGGAAAATTGGGAGAGCCGGCCATTATAAAAAATAAAAAAAGGTTTAGGGTTACCTCAACCTTGATGATGTAAATTTAATTCGTGGTTTTCTTGAAAAGTCCGAATTGATGAACTGATGAAAAGGTGGGGGAATTGTCAGATTGATGAAACACTTGAGCCGGATTTGATAAACTTCAAATCTTGAACTTGAAGAGATTGAGAACTAAGAGAGCTTGGAGTCTTCAATGCTTGAGAGATTAGAACAAGAATGAGTAATTTGGTGTGGAGAAATATGTAAGTGTTTGAGGGGTATTTATAGGTTATTTAAATTTTTCTAATTCTCAAAATACCCTTGTAAACTAGCCGTTTATTGTTGTTAAAAAGGGTAAAAAAGTAATTATATTTTAAAAGTCTAAAAATAAATCTTTAAAAAGCTCAACTGTTTTATAGTTGTTAAAGGCCATAAACGCTATGTTTTCCAATATTTAAATTAGTTGGGAAACAAATACAAAAAAATAAAAACTGGGCGTGGCCGTGCCGACCTGCAACGTAATGGCGGGCTGTGCTGGGCTGGCCCGCGTGCTTGGGCCAGCCCAGCCCAGCCCAGGCGGGCCGCGGGCCGTGCCGGCCCGCGGGCCACCAAAGTGTGGCCTGGCACTGTAGCTGGCCGTGCCAGGCCAGGCACGGCCCAGTTTGCACCTCTAGGTTAGCCCTTTGTTTTTATAACTCCAAAGTTGCGGCCTTTGGGTTCCCAAAAGTTAGGTTTCTTGAGACTTTTTCAGGCTGCTCAAGAGGAGGCTAACCCTCAGAGCATGGCGTCACTCCGGTGGAATACGAGCTCTGAGGTTTCATGTATGATTAAAAAAGCCAAGGCTTTTGCGCTTGAACTTGGATTCCCTTGCTCGGAATGGGTAATTATTGTTAAAATGAGTTTTTTTAATTTAATGGTGGCAGTTGGTTGCTATAGCTTTTACAGTGGATAAATTTTAGAATGCTTGTAGAGAACTTTTTAGTCCACTTGTTTGAAGCTAAGATTGATTTCTCATGTAATGCAAGTTCTACTTTAACAGGCTTGAGGAAGCTAGGGGTCAGAGCATGTTGATGAATATTGAGTTACTCTGTGTGAGTTTAATGAAGTTTTTAACATGTTTTAGTGAGATGCTTATTGTTGATTATGATTTATATAACGCAAGCATACGCTATCGCAAACAAGTAATATAATGATAAGAGAGTATCGTTCCCACGAGGATTGAGCTTATTAATTACCAAAATTACTAACCCTAATTCTACTTGATTAATGAAATTGAAGAAGTTTAATTTAGAAAATCTAATTCAAGGACTAGAGAGAGAGATAGAGATAAGGAGAAGTCAATGTCAAGAGATTCTAGGGTTTCCGAGTTCACCTAGACTAATTCCACCTAGATCATCTAATTCAATCAATCAATGTTTGCTTCTTATGTTGTCATCAAATTTTCCTAAATTACATATTGATCTTTCTCAAGCATCAATAGCATATTCCACTAGATAAGTTAACATCACCTCTGAGATAACTGTGAACCTATGGAACTCATTAAGCTCTAGAAATTTATAATGATGCATACAACCTCATAAATATCTCTATCTTATGATGATTGTACAATATTTCAACCAAGACCTAATTCAATTATCACCTCTCAGTCTCAAATCAAATTAATAATCATGCAATTGGTGATCAAGCAATCACAAGCATTAAGCATAGATTAAAATATCCAACATAGTCTTGAAACAAGCATAAATTAAATTAAACAAAGATGAATCTAGGGTTTCATAGTCTGGCTACATCGTAGCCCTAGAAAAAGTATTTAGAACATAATAATTGCAAAGTTCGACATATTAATAAGGTTCATCATCAAATGAACAAAGAAAAACTAAAAACTAAAGCCTGGCAATGAATCCGCGCTGAATCTTTGCTCCCAGTCTCTTGATCTCCGAAATTCCTCCCCCCTTTTCGTCTCAACGCTATCCTCTTTTATAACATAAAAATCGGGGCAGCGCCTAGGCGCTATAGTTTCTGTTTTGCACCCCTTAATGTTGTAGCGCCTAAGCGCTGCATGCTAGCGCCTAGGCGCTAGATTTTCTATTTTGCTTGTTCCCTCTTCGTTGAAATTTTGCTCTTCTTTCTCCAATCTTGTGCCTTTACATGTTCTTCCTTCGAATCATTCTCTTTCTTTCCTACAATGCAATAATACTAAAATTAGGAGTAAAAATTGGTTTAAAAATAATTCAAAATTTAATTCATTACGAGTTAAAGAATGTCTATATATTAAGTGCAAATTATACTCATCACTTATGAG
>NW_024088576.1:0-1139 GCF_009730915.1 Dioscorea cayenensis subsp. rotundata | reverse complement strand
GTTCTTTTGTTTCACGTTGTTTGTTTTACTAGGTCTATGTTTAAATTTGAGGAAGTTCGCGGTCGAATAAGCATTTCGTTTTATTTATAAAAATTTATAACATTCTGACGTCCTTCGGATTTGGACACTCACGACTCGACCCTCGTATAGCGAAACAAGTGTGCGTATTCGAATACTCGCGGGGTTGCGTAACATGCGCGTCGACTTGAACAGCTGACGTCCGACGTTAAAAAGGTTAAACAACACACATTGTAGCGACTATTTTAATGCAATGTGTCGGTGGGACTTAAGCGAAGATCCCGATGGTTAAACAGGCGTAATAGTTGTCAGTCGGCGTAATGTTCTTAAATGGTAAGAAGAGTCTCAGTGATAAATATCAAAACATGCTTAAAGGATGTTTCACGATCTCCACATATAGAATCCTCATGATGAAATACGTGAAAATTTCTTTTCTTACAGTCGAAATGCTGCATTAATTGCTTCGTCGGCGAAGAATCCTGCGTTCGAGGCGATTATAGAGCATTTCGACAAGGCAAAAATAGTTTAACTTTGCGTGATTGCGGCTACATAATTCTCAAGATAAGTAGAAAGGTTCAGGAAACATCCTTTCGAATAGAGTGGTTGTCCGTGGGAAAAGGAGGAGCGAGGAGGAGGAGGAGGATGATGAGGAGGGACGAGGTGGTTGTCCGTGGGAGGGTTCTTTTCGTTATTTATGGTGTGAATTCCGAGCGGTGACTCTTCATATCAGAAAAAAGTTAAGCGGGTGGCAGAGCGTTGGTGATGAGAGCGAGCGGGTGTTCGGGAAAATTATGTTAAGTCGTAAATTTTAATCTGAAATCGTTAATTCTTATGCGGGATACCATAACCCGCACCGTGCCGCTGTGGCGATTGGGATCGGCGAAAAGATCGGTTTCTGTGACGAAATTCTGCGTTAATATGAATAGTATACATGTAAAGATAACGTTAAGCGGAGATGGGAAGTATTACGGATATGACAATTATTAAACATATTAGTAAAATATTTAAGCGTTAGCCGAGAAAGCCGCAGGTTGAGCATGATTGATTTGGCTTTCGCTTTCGCGTTCGGTCCAAAATGGGATTTAGCAATGGGCCATTTAGTGAGCAGTGGGGTAAAGGGA
>NW_024088575.1:0-11457 GCF_009730915.1 Dioscorea cayenensis subsp. rotundata | reverse complement strand
AATTATAAAAACAAGCTCATAAAAATTTATTGAAATTTTTATTATTTACCCATACACTATATAATATTTATAATAAGTTAAATTATTAGTAGGGGCGGGGTGGGGCATGGATGAAACCACGCCCGTTGTCGTCGATCGATTTGGAAACCACGGGTTAGTTCAATTTTGCCATCGATTACTTTTTGGATATGTAGTAGTATTAAATCAAAAATCACGGTTAAATCATGACTAAAAATAATTGAGTAAAATATTAAAAATAATATATATATATATATATATAACAAATTTAAAATGTATAATTTTTAACACCATATGGCACCGGGGATATAAGTGAGAATCATAGAAATCAATAAAAAGAATAAGACCATATATGAAATCTTGCAACAAAGTAGTTTTAGTGGTGGCGTTAGTATTGGCAAATATCTCCAACCCTGACTAGACTAGAACAATGCTTACTCTAGGCAAATGACCAAGGTCTATGTCTAGGACCCCGAGAGTTTTTTAGAGAACCCATATTTATAGGTTTTTTTTTAATATATTTTAAGTTTTTATTTATTATTATCTTGTTTTTTAATTATAAAAATTAATTTATACTAATCTTAATATCTAGTATTACAATAGACACTGCAATTTTCTGAGCCCCATAATTTATTTATAAATTATATTTAAATTTTTTGTACTTATTATCCTATCAAATAATAACAAAAATCTAGAAAATTTTAATCGTTTTAAATATAAAATTAATATATAAGAAATTTTATTTCTACGATGGGCCATCCATGTTTCCTTTTTATTATATTAAAAATTTACATTTTATTATATGTGGAAATTGCCATCGCTAAGTTTGTAAAAATTGCCAAAAATACAGATTAGTTTTTGCAATCCCTCAAAATCCCTCTTTTTAAAACTCTATGTTTTTTCAAACCCCAAAGCCTTGTAATGGATGTGAATAGAGTGAGTTTCAAATTTTTGAATGACAAATGCCCTTGCATGGGGAGTACGTAGGGCTGCTGACCATCTCGGCGTCTACGAGAGGAAGTGGGCGGTTTTCCGTAGGGGTAACTCCCAGAGGCAATTTATTGGAGCCAGTTTAATTTGCTTTTCTCGACTCACGTCTTGACTTTTCCATTTCAGCGTCTCCCGAGTTGTCTCTCGTGAGAAGCCCTCTATGTCGACATTTCATCGACTTTTTCCCTTTCACCGGTATCTCGAAGGAGAGTCCCCAGCTGACTAGTTGGCATTTCATCGATTTGAAATCTAAGGTATTGAGTATGGTTTTATGTTAGCGATTACATTACAAAGAAAGATTTTTCGGTTTTGTTTTGTGCTCTGTTTTTGTTGGAAGATATTGAAGTCTGCGGGGGATTTCTCGGTAGGGGTTTTTGTTAGTCTGCGGGGAGATTTCTCAGTGGGGTTTTGTTTTGTTTTGCGTTTGTATCATGTATACACTATAGAATTAGTTTTTCGATTGTTATGATTTGTGTAATATTTATAATGCTACATTTCAGTTTTACGTTTGATATGGTTGCGGTTTCTGAATGAGGTTGGCGTTTAAGAAATGAGATGTTCTGATTTAACATTTGTTGTCCACTGTTTAAGTATTCTAAATCTCTGTTTAACAAAATGGGTCTACATTTTTAACATTTTATATCTACTGTTTAATAATTGAGGTTTATCGTTTAAAACCTTATATTTCCGCTTAAACTTTTGTCAATCTTGCATGTTGAATGTGTTGTTATTATCGTGAGCTTGTGATTATGGCGGTCGACCTAGTTAATGGCCGATGCTATTTGAGCGCTGGTAGTGGAGACTTTAGTGAGTGAAAAATAACATGACCCTCGACCTTTGGGAGATTATTCGAGCGGACACGTTTGCGGCGTTATCTGAGCTAGAAGCTATATCAAGAGAGCCCTTCTTGATTCTCTTTTTGCAAAGGTACGATGGTCGCACCAATAAATTCGAGGATCGGGGAAAAGCTGCGAGTTTCGGACCTCGAGATGTGGCCCTCGTGCTTGCAGTGCTAGCGTTGCGATGGCGGCAGGTGGTCTTTCGAGAAGAAAAAACGGTGCGGCGTTGAGAAGGGCGGTATCTATCAAAGACCTACTGAAAGGCACGGAGACTCCATCGAGAGCACTCTGTTGCAACTTGTTCGACGAGAGGGAGAAGAAGATAATTTACGTCAAACTCACGATGGTGCTACCTCGTGGGGACGATCCTCTTCCCAAAATACATCATGCTCGGTTCGAGCTGGATCGTTGATTGCGTCGATGATCTACCGACCATGGGGAGGCGTCTGGCGTAGGCGCGAGGCGTACACAAGTGGCTTATGGAGGATATTCCTGAGCGGTCGCCCGAATGCAAGATAGATCTTGCCGGGAAGAAGACCCAGACACGAGAGTGCGTTGAGGGTTGCTTCGGTCGCTTAGCGTCACAGTTTCTGGTGGCCGGAGCAGGGGAAGAAAGTCCCGTTCGTGCAAGATCCCAGAGATCTTTGTGCTACGGTGAAAGTACTACGGGAAGCAAGCGGCGGTAGAAAAGCAGCTTGTCGTCGCTCGATGGAAAAGAGGTAATAAATCGTGGAATGATGTTTAACATAAGTCTTTAACGTTTAAACATTTTTATTTAGCGTTTAACTTTAGTATTTACCGTTTTAACTCTTATTACATCTTGGTTTAAATATTTTTGTTCTCCGTTTAATTATATTCTATAACGTTTAAATATATAAACACTACTGTTTAAATATAGTTTTTATAGTTTTAAAAATGAATGATTTATTTGAAATTGTTTGGTTTACATATGTTAGTTTCTGAGCTGGTTCAGTGAATCTTTGAAGAGAAATATTTGTTGAGGAGCCAATAGCGGATGGATGCCATTGCTCAGGGAACCCACTTGCTCGAAGGCGGGGATGAGAGGGCGAGCCTCTGTCGTGCTTGTTGGACGCCCGTTCTCCTACTTCCGACCCTCGCAGCACACGCATTTCTCGGCACGGGAGCCGCCTACCGGTGATTGCAACAGCCCCCTACCACAACAATGAGCGGTCCCCGAGTGTGGCGGCCCCGACCATGGCGAGCCCCTCCGGGCCAAGTGGCCGACGGTGACATTGAGCGAAGATGTCATCGCAACTCTTATCGCGAGCATGCAGGATATTGATGACCGAGTTTCACTCGGCTGTCGCTCGTGTCGGTGATTTGGAAGGGCGTTCGCGACCGCTGCGCCATCCTCGAAAAAGCTGACACCGGGAGACGAAAGCGGTCGGAATTTGGACGAGGACATCATCGAGGAAGGTCGTTCAAGCGGCCACATTCGAAGAGACTTGCGAAAAGAGGAGAACAATCTTGCCTCTGTCTCCACGGCCGGTGACGATGAAACAATAGCAACACCACCATCGGGCGATCTTTGTTGTTGAGAAGGACATCCTAGATGATGTGGCGTTCTTGCTGTTGAGGAGCCGTTGACTCTCTTCTCGATGAAATCCTCGACCCGAGTGGAGCCATGGCTGCGAGATGCGGCATCGAAAGATGGACCTGATCAATGAAGATCAAGAACAAGTTAAGGTGTGTCTCCCAGTGATCTTTGTTGTCGTAGCGCTACGGTTGAGAAGATCGTCGAATCCGTTCTTGCCGTGGCCGTGGGCGTGTACGACGAGTATCGCTGACCAAAGCGGACACACAATTCCACCACAACAAGAACCATGTAAGGATGTGTCTGCGGTTGATCTTTGTCGCGTCGTCCCGCGTCGAAGCCGGACAGCAATCCTAGACAAGAACAACCAGTATGAGGATATGTCTGCGGTTGATGCTATCGCCCGTCGTCCCGCGTACGGAGGAAGATCTTTGCTGAAGACCCCGACCGAGCAGCAGAGAGAGATGATCGAGGCGATCAAAAGAGTGGACGGACGGCTCGGAAAGCTTTTATTCGAAGAAGAAGAAATGGGTTGGCACGAGGTGCGTCTTAACAAATCGAGCGGGGAGTTGATGAGGATCTTCCTCAAGCTGCTCTATGGGACGAGTAAGTGTAAAAGTTTTTATGATATTGTTTAAAGGTTTTATTATAGTGTTTAACAATTACCTAATAGTGTTTAATACCTTTATGTTATCATTTAATTTGTCTACTTAACATTTAATTATATATAATATCATGTAACTGATTGATAATATCATTTAAATATTTTTAATATGGTCTAATTATATACTGTTATTGTTTAACCTCGACAGCATCGTGTGGAAGAATAGCATGTGAGCACCACATCGCGACAAATTATGACAGCTTGAGGGGAAGGAGATGAGTCGCGATGATGTGATGGGCGGCTTTCGTATGCATAATACAGAAAAGTCGGTGAGCGAAAGAGCCATATCCTTACAAGAGCGCCTCCATCGCCCGACCGCTTCTTGTTGTTTATATCAAGCGGGACGACCTTTATGACACAATTATGGCTATGATCGGGGATCTTTGTCATAGAGCGCATGAAAGTTCAAATTGTCGTCCTCCGATAATCATGAATGGCCACTTCCATGTAGCGATAGGTCACGGACAATGATAAACAAGAATCTGAGCGTTATTCTTCGTGTCCAGAGTGCGATAAGGACCGCGTTGGACATGGTAAGTTCTATAGTATGTCCTATTAATATGTATTTTGGTATTTAAATCGCTATTCTAATCTCGACGTGGAATCTATTCGACAATTGTGTGATATGGAGTTAGTGGTCGGCGACGACAGAAATGCCACTCGTGCACGACATAGAAACACGCCAAAAACAAGGAAGCGTCGATTACGCCGGGCTCGTCATGCGTTTTATCGAGCAATTACTTTGGGAGTGAGAGTTCTGCTACAGAGACGGGAGCGTTCCTTACCTCGAGTTACGGTATGTTACCCGCATACTTAAGGAGGGAGGCGTGACGTCGCATGACAAAGGGGGTCGTCGCTGGCGGGTTAAATTTTTGTTTTTCAAGAACATGTCACACTATGTCCCGAATGTCAATTTTATTTTGAGATGTAAATCTGGACAAATTCATTTCATTGTTTTTCGTGTTCGAAAGAGCATGACTTGTATATGTTAATGTAAATTTTTGTTTGTTTTTGAATGTATGGCGAGGTTAAATTCCATTCAGGTTTCATTTCATTGTTTAATTTACGTTCTAATTGTGTACATTTCACTTTCATTGTTTTAAATATACTATATATCGTTTAAACATCGGGTTTTAAATATTTCAAAAAATCACGATTGTGCACGTTTAAAAATAACTATCTTGTTTACTAGTCGTCGTTGTTTAAATAAATATGGAAGTTGCCCATGATAACATATCGATGTAAAGTTTGTTTGTTTTCAGTAAAGGCGGGTTAAATTTCATTCGAGTTTCATTTCATTGTTTAATTACAGTTGTAGTTGTGTACATTTCCGTTTCATTGTTTAAATATACCATATATCGTTTAAACATCGGTTGAAATATTTCAAATTACTGAGTGTATCCGTTTAAAAATAACAATGTCTGCATTTAAATACATTGATTCGTTGTAAAGGTAAGAGTTTAAATATGGAAACAACTCCATCAGATGCACAATGTTTCCCTGTCATCGTCGAGCTTATTAACAATACCTAGTCGGCCAGCGGTTTCATTGCAAGATACGTCGATTGTGGCCGGATCCATGGCGTGGTACTGCAATGTAACTTCGCGGACATCAAGCGCTTGCGACTCGATCCTCTTCGTCTAGGCCGCCCGAGTCGCCTTCTAAAGTCGCGGCGAGTCGCAAGCGAAGCTCACGATTTCCGTCCCGAAGGCCTGTCGTCGTCGGGTATAGGGGAATATAGCTTCCTTGTCATGCAAGTTTGCAATTGTCGGCGGTGAAGTACCGCTAATAAATCGATGTACGTTGGTGTGCATACTGCATTATTGTTGCTGTAGCGTGTTTTAAGGGATACCATAAACTTGCCACCTTCGACATGAACAAGTTCGATGGCGAGATCCATGGGAGTTGCTGTTTATGGTCGATCGCTTCGTAGCGATCATCGACCTGCGCTGACCAACGAAGATTTCGGTACATCCTCAGACGATGATCGCTACCTTGGAATGTATATGCAGGGCATAAAGTGGGTCTCCCATTTGTTCAGCTTGCTCGCGCGGTTACATAACATCGCGCATGACTTGAACCTGTGCAAATAAGGTTAAACAAAAAAGCGGTGATGGTTAAATAATTCGTAAACATGTTTAAACATTGTTGTAAATATTTAAGCGAAAAGGATTAATATTTAAAAAGTCGGACAAGTGTAATTAAACAAAGATTGAGAATGTTTAAAGGGTAACACTAAATGTTAAAGTGTAAACCAACATTCGCAGACCTTATGGAGTCGACCATTTTTCAGTCACGATGAAATGGCGAGCTTCCTGATCAAGCATTGAGCGACTCCGCGGCGTTTGAATACATCTCACCCCAACGATCACCTCCGAGCGAGATAATTCGACCCAGATGTGCCATATCCGGTTTATTAATCGACCCGGTGATGAGCTTGGGTGATGTGGCTGCGAGTTCGATTCACGGTATCGTGAAATCTTTAGCAGTGGATGCCCTACGCCAATCCGGAAGCATATAGACCGAGCCTCCTCCCTCGATGCCTTCCCAAGTCGACATTGGCTTTCGTAAAATTGGCCTCCAAATGTCGAAGGCGGTATGGATGTGGCGAAGAAGGGAAGACTCTCATAATTGCTCTCCACAAGGCCCTTGGACTTGTCGGACACGAGTAATTATCTCATGATAATCTCAGTCCTCGTATAAGGCATCGCTCTAACAGATATGAACCAAGTCAGATTGGCGTCGGTCTAGGGTTGTCGACTATCCGAAAGGCGGCGTGGAAAAACCATTGTTTCCATCTTTCCTGTGGCGCTGATGGTGTACCCGATATTTTTTCAAGGAGGTGGGTACCATCGAGAAAGCGGAATGCCTGCAAGCCCTCTTGAATCCCATAATACCTTGCGAAGAAAAGAATGCACGTTTAAAGCGATCGCGTCTCTTTCCACGATCGCTATGCTAGCAGGGTTGTCTCAGCCGCCTTATCCACATACCAAAGCAAAGCGATTAAGTGGTCGGAGATGTCAGCTTTGCCCGTCGAGGACCACCCGGGCATGCTCTTTTTCCCAACCAAACTGCTTGTATGGTATATGGACACCATGTTCCCATAACATGTCCTTACGAATGTCGATGGCCTTATCTGAGGGGCGGTCGTCGAGCCTACGAATCACTCGATGCGCTAACCCATTTTTGGGCGCTTTCGGATGTGGCCTTGAACCTATACCACCACCGCAAGTGTGTGCGGGTTGATTGTCTTGATTTGAAAAGTATTTTTGTTATACTCTTTTGATGCGTAGAAGGCGCCAGCGACAACCATCGGCGTACGTTCACGGTCGCTCTCGATGTTTTTCGTTCTTTATGAAAGTGAAGTCAAAATTCCTTTTGATTGCATGATTTGAAGTACATCCACTGAAATGTTAGAGCACCGTCAAAAGCGTTGTCGATATCCAGCGACGACGCGGAATGATCGGCGAGGAAGGAAGACATCCAGCGTCGAGGATCGCGTAGGGGATGAATGGGAGCCTCTCGAGAATACGAATTCTGCCGACACTTTCGGTCGAATAAAAAGATCAATATGTTAAGCGGAGGAATATAATGTTTAAGTGATAATGACAATATTTAAGCGTTAAATTAAATACTTAAGCATTTAACTAATAGCGTAAGCGACTAGATCTGATATGTTAAACAATAGCGGACATATTTACCGATAATGACCCAGACAGTTTGGAATAATTAAAAGAAAAGGAACTTCTGACGAGTAAACCTCGTTTTCGTTAGGATCACGATGGCACATTTTACGTCTCGGCGACAAGATCGACTTCTGACACATTTGAAGATGGAGTGGACGTGACACATCAGCAGGAAGTCGACATCGTTTTCTATTGGGCGAAACCGTTTTATATCCATCACAGGTGTGATGAACTTAACCACAGCAGAGAAACTTGAGGACCCCAGCCCGGCTCGCATATCTCATTAACACCAACTCCCGAAGTAGAGGCGGTGAACATTAGCACCTTTCCCTCCCGTTGAATCTAGCGATACCACAAAAACTCTCCATAATATATCGGTCGAAAACCAGAATCAGTACAAAGCAAATGAGTGAAGAACGAAAAAGAGGCGAAGAAGAAGAAGTAGAAGATGTAAAGAACAAGCAGTGATCGAGAAAAGGCAAACAAAAAGTGCTGCGAGTTGTATGCAGTAGAGGTTAGACTAGGCGTGATGTGATTGGGCGGTATTTTTCCCTCCGTCGAAGGCGAAAAAATATATATCCTTGTCATGAGGAAGACATATTATCGTCGATTCGAATGAATGTTCTCGACTCAACATGAGTCTACGTGTAAGCGTCAGAGCTTTTTATGTTTAAGCAGATACGTATAGTCGTTTAAAAATAATGGTTAGCTGTTTAACTAAAAGTCTATATCATATAAATAATATGTTATTGTTTAAATTGAATGCTTTCATCTGACGTCGCGTTGAAGATGGGTACCTCTGAGGTCATTTGTTTAAAAGCATCTTTACGTATTTTTCTTAAACTCTAGTTGTCGTTGTTTAAAGAGTAAGCTAGAGTATTGTTTAACTTTTTCTATTGTTTACACCGTTGTCATTGTTTAAAGGTAACTTTTCTTAAACACCGTTGTCATTTGTTTTAAACATAGTTTACGTATTTTCTATTGTTTACAATGGCGTTCTTTTGTTTCCCACATTGTTTGTTTTTTACTAGGTCTATGTTTAAATTTAGGAAGTTCACGGTCGAATAAGCTTGTTTCGTTTTATTTATAAAAGATTTCTGACATTTACAACATTTTGACGTCGCTCGGGACTTTGGACACTCAGGACTCGACCCTCATTATAGCGAAACGAATTATACGTACATTCGAATGCTCACCGGGTTTGCATAACATGCACATCAACTTGAACACACTGGCGTACTGACATTAAAAAGGTTAAACAACACATATTCATGAAAAGCGACTATTAATCGATGTGTCAGTGGTGGGACTTAAGCGAAGATCACGATGGTTAAACCACGAGACGTAATAGTTGTACAGCTGCGTAATGTTCTTAAATGATAGCGAGAAAGTCTCGAGTGATAAATATCAACCCGTCTTAAAGGATGTTTCATGATCTCCCTCCTCTAGAGAATCCTCCGTCGATCGCGAAATCGTGAAAAATTTCTTTTCTTACCCAGTCGAAATGCTAGAGCAATTGCTTGCCGTCGTCCATGTGAAGAATCCTCTGCATTCGAGGCGATTATGAGAAGCGTTTAGAGCTGAAACGAATAATTTAACTGTTGCGTGATTGCGGCTAAATAATTCTCGAAGATAAGGAAGAAGGTTCGCGAAAGCATCCTTTCGGATGAAGGGTTGTCCGTGGGAAGAAGGAGGACGAGGAGGAGGAGGATGATGAGGGGCGGCGAGTGGTTGTCACGTAGGGGAGGGTTAACTTTACAGTTGTTATGGTGTGAAATTCCAGCGCGGTGACTCTTTCATGTCAGGAAAAAGTTAAGCCTGGCGATGGTAGGCGTTGGCCCTGAGTAGAGCAGAGCGGGTGTTGAGGAAAATTATATTCTCGTCATCGTAAATTTTAATGCCGTCGTTAATTCTTATGCTCGCGGGATACCATAACTTTCTGCCACACACTTGCACGTGCCACGACAATTGATCGGATCAAGCGAAAAAATCACCGTTTCTGCGCGAGACTTTGAGAATTTCTGCGTTAATATGAATAGTTATACATATAAAGATAACGTTAAGCGGAGATGGGAAGTATTAGCGGATATGACAATTATTAAACGTATTAGTAAAATATTTAAGCGTTAAACAGCGAAAGCGCCCGAGGTTGAGCAGCAGTGTGATTTAGTACTTTCATTTTCGCGTTTTCGGTAGAAAAATGAGATTTACTGGGTGGACGGTTTAGTGAGCTATGAGGGGGTAAAGGAAGTTAAGCACTAACGGAAGGGTTGTCAGGGGTGTCTGAAAAGTAGGGAGGGGTTTTTGGGAAATGAAAAATTACGAGGATGAGCAGTAATTTTTCCTAAAATAAAAACACATCTGGCCTCCCAGTTTGTTCTTATTCCCAAGCTCTCTGTCTTCATATGGTTTGTAAATATGAACGTATGGAGGACATATTGAAAAAGAAACTTTTTATTTAAGTATTTTTCCACGTCAGCGAAATGGACGGTCCAGATCTGATGGTCCAAGCCCGTATCAGCCTTCTCGATCTCGCTGGCTTCCACCCTTCCGCTCTCTTCTCAGTTTCTCACCGTGGATCAGCGCATCAGAGTTTGCGAGAATTCGACGCCGCCGACGAAGCGTGGCTGAGATGGCATCCTCGTCTTCGATTCCAACTGCCTCCGCGGCGGTGGGGAAGCTCTCCTCCTCGTTGCCCCCTGCCGCCGCCGCTGCTCCAAGCCAGCCTGCCCTTAGGGTCTCCTTCCGTTTGTCATCGGTGCCCGCGAAGCTCGTCTTCCGGTCCTCACAGGTTTGGAGAATCCGCGCATTTCTTGTTTTCTGGGTGATTTGATAGCTTTTGCTTGTTGATGGATTTTTGTTTTTGTCGTATGATGTGGGTGCGTGATTTGTGTTCAGATTTGTTCGCATTTTTGGTATTTTATGTTTTAGTTTTGGTTTTATGGATTCCTGCCTCTGATTCAGATGCAGCCGGTGAAATTTCTGCTTAGTCTCTTTTTATATATTTCTTGTGCTGTGCTTGTTTTATTTATCTCATTTATTGGAGTCCTTTTTCTTTTTCGTGTATGTATATATACTTGCAATTGCGATAAGAACTTTAAGACTAAAAATGATACGCTGTTTGTGGGAAACCTGTTCTCCGGCTCGTATGTATTGAAGGTTTGGTTTTAATGAATTCCTGCCTCTGGTTTTGATTCAGGCAAAGAATTTTCTGCTAGTAAAGGATTTTTTTTTTTTTTTTAACAGATTTCTCGTGTTCATCTTCATGTTTGACAAATTTATTGAAGTCCTTTTCCTTTTTGGGCATGAATAGGCACTGTCAATTATGATGAAGAGGTATAACACTAAAATGGTATGCTATTGTCTGGCTTCCAGGCATTGAAGATTTGCTCTGGCAGATCAACCTTTGTTAAAGCGCAAATGAATGAGGTAACTTCAACATTAGCTCAAAGACTTCGGCTTGCTTTGTATTCATTCTGTGTGGGACTTGCTTTTGGACCCCTTTTTGGACGCATTTTCAAGGTTGCCGGCAGTTCTTCAAATGATGCAGCACCTGCAAAGTCCAATGTTGAGATACCTAGAGCCCAAAGAGAAAGACCCTCCATCAGTTCCAATGTCTGGGGAAGCAGTCTCTGAGTTCATGACCCAAGTTGCTAGCCTTGTCAAGTATGCTATGCTTTTCCATGGTCTCAGCAATACATGAAA
>NW_024088574.1:0-50097 GCF_009730915.1 Dioscorea cayenensis subsp. rotundata | reverse complement strand
GAAGTTACGTATTGCTATAAAAGTGAAAGCATACGTTCAAGAACAATAAAAATAATCTCAAAAGAATGGGTTTTTATGTAATAGCATGCATGGTTGTTTTGTATTTAAAACCGTTACATGATCAAAACATCTCATAAGTTCAAGCAGGAAGCTTGATTGAAGGGTTAGCAACGGTGGTGAGTTTGGCTTCATGGGCAACATTTAATATATACATATATATGAAATGTTTCTAAACCTGGGTAAGGATCCCAATGATTAGTTCGAAATGGTTAATGAAAAGAATGGTGATGATGCTGATTAAACAAGGAAAAGATGGTGACTACAATGATACAAACCATGAAGACGACTATGGGATGTGCAGCAATATAAAAAAAGAGGGTTTGAACAATATATCAAACACTGATGACATGCTATTATCCTTTTTGCTATTAGAGCGTAGCCTCATACCAACATCTGGCATTCATTTTAGAGCAACGACAAAATTACTCGGTCCGAAACAATAACAAGAATGTTCAATTCAAGGGAATGGTAAATTTTAGAATATATATGGAAGATGAAAATGATATATATATATATATATATATATATATGTCAAGGCAGCAATGTGATATATATTGGAACGCGATGGTAAGGCACAGGAAGTGGTGACCTATTCATTTCAAGACGGCAGCAAAAAATTGTTTTGAGATATATTTATTTTAAGATGGCAATCAGGCAGGCAATGCGGTGACAAGGCACAGGCAGCAACAATAATATATATATATATATATAAGTTATATGTTGACATATAATGATGCATTGAATATATATATACTAAATAATAAAATTTATAATTTGCAGATCTTCTTGTTTTTTTACTTGTACTTTTACCTTTAATCGGAGGTTCTTAAGATTTTAATCTGGGGTAATTAATAATAGAGGCTTGCCTCTGTTAGAAATAGAAGAACCCATGAAACAAATATGATATTTGTGCTTCGATGTGCCGTATGGTGTCTTCTTCACAAACATGATGCCAGACGCTTATTTTCGATCCCCCAAATTCTGGCACGGCTGGTGGGGACGCCCATTTTTCCTCCCATCTTTGAGGCAAAAGTACAAGTAAAGGCGTTGTTCCTACATCCTGTTAAAGAAATCTAATAATGTTTCTTTTTATTTTGCAGGAAAAGAAGAAGAAATGGCACTCAAGAACTTAACCATGTCTGGAAGCCCGAAACTCACAATTTTCCTTGGCGAAGGAACTGAAGTGCAATTACCTAACTGTACCTTCAACACCAGAGCTGCAGGAGCTGAACTGACATTTGGCACAGTATCTGAGTCGATGCAATTCATAAGGAGACCTGCACCTTTGGAGGAGAACCTGACGGTCCAGCGGCTTCCATCTAACGGTCGTCACCCCAATGTGATTGTTCCTGCAGTTGGCGAGGACGTTGCTGTTAGGGAGTTACCAAGAGTATCTGCATTTGAAAGGCTATCCCACCCTAAAAGGGTAATTCCTATGAATGATGATGATGATGAAACCACCTTTACTATTACAGCAAATGGGCGGGAAAGCGGAATTTTTCATTCATCTGATGAAGACACACCAAAGAAGAAAAGTGTGTTTTCAAGGCTCACATAAAGGAAAGTCCAAATTCCAAAACAAAGGCTGGATTTTGTGTCATTCCAAGGACACAAAAATAATCAAATGGGTACCTTCAGCAACTCGTTTAAACCTCTTGAGCTAGTGAAGAAGAACGCAACCACTGTAGACTTGCGTCCCCAATTGAGTAGAAACAAAGTTGGTAGACCTCCAAAGTCCTATCACAAGAACTCATTTGGTCAGAATCTCTACAAGACTTATACAGCATCAAAGAAACTGCAGTCAGAGAAAATAAGGCCAAGAGAATTTTATTAGAAGAAGAACCAATTAATTTCAACAGCGCAGAAGACGGTGTTTGACAGTTAAGCTCCTACAAGAACTCAACCCAAGATTTCCTAGTCTAAATTTTAATGGAGAAGGGAAATGAAAGATGAAGAAATGTCTGATGCAGATATAAAAATACACACTTGTCGGATGGTCACTGAAGCAAAAGGAGATCTTTCACCCGAACAAGAACAATCGGGACCTGTTACAAGATCCCGTAGAAGAGTAGCAGACTCTCTGAATGGAGAAAAAGGTTCCAGTCATGTGCCACCACATGAGGAGCAAGGGATAGGTACTAGCCTTCCACCACTCCATATGCCAAGGAAACACAAAGAAGTACATCCTCTAAATGAAGATGAAGAAGATGAACTTGTCTTTGTTCCTTAAAAGGGACACCGTGATACTGAATATCAAAGACTCAATGACAACATGGTAATGTTGATGGGGTCAATGTTACAAATGAAGAAATAGATCAAAATCCTAATGGAAAATTGACCTAAACAAATAGGAAGATCGAGGACTCCAATCCGACGCTGAGAGAAGCCCTTAGGCTAGTTGAGCAAAGGGTAACCCCACGGTTTCCTACGAAGAATGTGCAGAGGTCGAGATGTCCAACACCTCATCCAAAGGAGACCTTCAGCCGATGGAACATGGGGGAACCTCTTACGTTCATGTTCAGGAACAATCAGCTGTAATGACCCAGGAAGAGATACAGTGAATGGTAGTTGTTGAATTAAATCAAGCCAAAGGAATCGAGATAAGGATCGACGGAGACAAGCCCTATCCCAGTTACTATAACCTGGTGCCCTACCCCAAGAGATATAATGTTCCTAAATTTAAGCAATTTACTGGGATTGGCAATCCTGACCAACATTTGGCTCATTTTGTGATGACTTGTGGAGATACAAGTGCGAAGCCATCACTCCTCCTTAGACAGTTCTCTACAAGTCTCGCAGGAGTAGCATTTGAATGATATGCGAATCTGCAACTTGAGTCAATCCAAACATGGCAGCAACTAAAAGATGCCTTTAGAGTAAGATTCGGGGGCATAAGTGACAAAATCACAATTGTTGACCTTGCAGCCACTTGCCAAACTAAAGATGAAAAGTGGTTGATTACATTATGAGATGGAGGAACTTAAGTATTAAATGTGAATAACTACTTGATCAGCAGCAGGCAGTGGGTTTACTGCTCAGGAACATTGATAGTTGGATGTCACCTTTCCTAAGTACATCTGACATTACTACATTCCAAGGCTTAATCTCACAAGCTAAAAAATTGGAAAGGACCAACCCGAAGGTGTTGTCCAATTTCCAGACCACCTCAAGGAATGATAGAGACAAATCCAAGAGGATAGAAGGTGTCAAGTATATAGCTACAACCTTCAATGTTAAGAAAGGGAAAAGCGTGGCGGAGCCCCAAAAGCCCTAACAAGCTAAGGCACCTAATTTAGGTACCGCTGACAATGAATCAAGACCTCTTCCTTCCTTGAAGGATAGGATGAATAAGAAGTATTCCTTCAGAAGAGATAAAGTACATAAAATCTTCAAAGATGCTGTGAGAGAAGGTCTTCAACTCCCTGAATGCAAAAGGCCTGAAGAGCAAAGCAAAAAAGACCATCCCAATTACTGTTCATATAATAGGGTGTTGGGACATACAATAGAAGATTGTTATGTTTTCAAGGATTGGGTCGAGCAAAAAATATCAAGAGGAAAAAATCACACTCTCAAAGAATGTTTTGTCTGAGCAACCGGCTGAACATACACGCTATGTGACTGCCCTAAACCTGGAAGGATCATCCTAAGGGGAAGTCATAGTGGTTGGCAATAAAGTAATACTCCCGTCGACAGAAGATGATAAATCTTTTGTTGTTTCAGAAGAGTTATGGGAAGTATTCATATCCAAAAGATCAATGAAGATGTTGAAGAAGTTGGCTGAACTTCCAGGGATCGCTTGGAAACACTCTTAGCAACCTCCCAAAGGTCACTCGACAAAACAGTCAAAGAAAAACACAAGAAGAGAAAGGAAAAGCGCGAACAATCAAAGCAAAGAAATCCATTATTGAGGAATATATAGAGACCCTTGATGAATATCAATAGAAGAAAAAGATTCTGATTACCCTCAGAGATTATTTTCCTGAAGAAGTCGAAGAATTACTCAGGGGATTAGCTGAGGAAGTTGATGAAAATGAAGAAGATATGCAAGTGGAGACTTCCAGGGTTATTTCAGAGGAGAATGCCCCCCATATAACCGAGAAAATGATGATGAATATGATAGCTCCTTTGAGCCAAAAGAGTTATATGACCGCTACGGTTGGCCCTATATTAGCTAGAAGCAAAGAAAGAAGATAGCATTCAAGGAAAGAGTAAAGAAGGCGAACGCCAAGCTCTTGGAGCTTGGCCAACAAATAAAGTCCAAAGAACTATATTACACCCCGAAGACCCCAAAATATAAGGTCTTAAGGAAAGTTATGCCTGCTGAAGATATCCCTGTTTTCATTCAAAAGGTGACAGAGGAGTCAGCTAATCAGCTGCTGCAATTACATATTGAAGATGCAGAATGGGACGAATCTGGGACGTACCCTCCAGAATCATCAGGACAAAATTTTGTCTCAAAGGTTGTGGATTCTCTGGTTCCTACCAAAGCAACAGATGCTAAGGAAAGATTTATAAAAAAAATGTAAGAGAAAAGAGCTCTTTGATCAAGCAATAGATAAAGGATTGGATTTTCCTAGACCCAAAAGGCGGTGCGTGAGGCATCTTGATAGTCGTCCAAACTATTGCCAATATCACCGGCTTGTAGGACACACCATAGAAGAATGTCAAGTTTTCCAAAAATGGTTGCAAAAACAAGTTTCTATCAGAAATTTGACACTCCCAGAAGACTACTTTGAAGAAAGAGGTGAATGTTATGCCATAGACACTCATGATGATTCAGAAGATGAGTTGAACTTCCTTGATGAAGAAGATGAGGTACCACAACATGTGCATCAAATGCAACTCAGAACTGGGAAGATACTTTAGCAAAGACAGGCTCCTAGTTCAAATAATCGACATAAAGGGAAGATAATTGAAGAAGAGAATGTTTCCCCTAAAAAGACCCTCGAAAAAGCCATATTATAACATTTTGGCACATTTAAAGAAGGTCCCAACACTCCTAAGTATGTATCATGCGTTGATGATGTCGGCTGAAGTCAGGTAATCTTTAACACATGCCCTACAAAATCCTGAGTATCAAGCATATTTTGCCAAGGTCAACATAAAAGAAGCCCTGTATGCATTCCATACATTTTCGGTGTCCTGTAATGGAGTAAAAATCAACCGGGTTTTGATTGACCCGGGGTCTTCTTTAAATTTAATGATCCTCAACACTCTTTGAGCATTGGCTCTTGAAATATGCCACTTATCTCCGGAAAAGATTATCATCCAGGGTTTTAATCAACACAGCCAAAAGGCATTATGGTCGATTACTCTCCACATTAAATTTGGAAAAATGCCATCTAATGTGAAATTCCATGTAATTGACGCTGATGTTTCTTATAAAGCCCTCTTATCAAGGCCATGGATCCATGAGAACCAGTTGGTCCCTTTAACACTTCATCAGTGTGAAAAGTACTTGGTGGATGGGGAAGAGTTCAGAATTGATGGAGAGATCTAACCCTTTGGCATCCATGAAATACACTATGACGATGCGATATATTATCTTAGCATATCCAATGGGGACAAATCAACCAAAGAGGGTAAATTGCCAAGCCCAGAAGAAAAGTCTTTGATCAAGACAGTCAGGACTACTCCTGTGCTCCAAAGAAGAGAACCGATGCCACCTCACTTTGGTAGTGACACTGAGTCGTCAGAAGATGAAAGCGATATGGATATACCCTAAAGTAAGGGTCAGGTTGAAAGATCTGCTGAGGAAAATGCATTGTATATTACGAGGATCCCTCATGGACTACACAAATGCTTGGATGATCTGAATATAAATACAATTGAGCATCTAAAGACATTTTATGTGCCAGCTCGTCATGAAAAGGAGAGAGGTATTCTCTTTTACAAGGACAAAAGCAAAAAGATCTTAAGTGATGATATCATAAATATTGAAGAAATAGAAGATGATGAAGCTGAACCCATAAGCTTCCCAAATTATTACCCCAATGAGCTCAGGGTAATAGTTGAGAGATTTGGGAGTAAAATTAAGTGGTCAAGGAGGTCACATCAGGGTTTTCGTAGATTATGGCATCCTGGACATATGGACAAGAAAGGAATAGGCTACTCTGAGTCTTCCAGGCACTCATGTTACATGGTAACATTGCGGAAGGAAGAAGAGGAAATCAAGATGAAGAATGCACCACTCGAACTAGAAGACGAGGGAAAAACAACAATTGATAAGCTGGTTGAAATCGACTTGGGAAGCGACGAGGACCGAAGGCCTACTTTCCTCAGTGCACAACTATCAGAAAAAGAAAAAGCATCATTCAAGGCTCTTTTGAAGAAGCATATTGACTGCTTTGCTTGGAACTATAATGAAATGCCAGGGTTAAATGATGAGGTAGCTGTTCATAGACTGGCCATTGATCCTAATGCTACTCCAGTCAAATAGGCACCAAGGAAAATGAAGTTTGACCTAGAAGAAAGGATAATAGAAGAGACAAAGAAGCTGATTGAAGCAAACTTTATTAGAGAAGAGAAGAATCCTGATTGGATATCTAGTATAGTCCTTGTGAAAAAGAAGAGTGGGCAAATACGGATATGCGAAGACTTCAGAGACCTGAACAAGGCATGTCCTAAGGATGATTTTCCCCTTCCAGTTATGAAGATCATGATCGACAACACCTAAGGGTATGAAATGTTTTCCTTTATGGAGTAATGTCGTTTGGACTGAAGAATGCAAGAGCAACATATCAAAGGGTTATGACCAGAATATTTGATGATTTAATTCACAAGGTTGTCGAATGCTATGTGGATGATCTTGTGGTTAAAACAAGTTCCAAAGACAAGCATCTTGATGATCTGAGGACAGTTTTCACACGCCTCAGAAAATACAAGTTAAAAATGAATCCCATGAAGTGTGCTTTTGGAGTCCTCTCTGGGAAATTCTTAAGCTTCATCGTGAGGCATCGGGGAATAGAGATAGATCCTTCCAAGATAAAGGCAATCCTAGAAATGCCATCTCCTAAGACACTGTAGCAGTTGCGCTCCTTCCAAGGGCGTTTAGCATATATCAAATGATTCATCTCCAACCTCTCTGGAAGATGCAAGCCCTTATCTAAACTGGTCAAGAAAAATGCACCTTTCAAATGGGATGATGAATGTCAGAGAGCTTTTGAAGACATTAAACGGTACTTGTTGAATCCACGAGTGCTAGCAGCCCCGATTCATGGAAAGCCTCTGATCTTATATACCGCCGTACTGGAAGGATATTTGGGAGCTATGTTGGCACAGAATAATGAGGAAGGTAAAGAAAATGCATTATATTACCTTAGCAGGATGTTGGTAGGAGCTGAGAGTAAATATACGCCAATTGAAAAGCATTACCTAGCTTTGGTGTTTGCAGTCAAGAAGTTGAGACACTACCTGCTAGCGCACAAATTAATACTTATATCAAGAATAGATCCACTCAAATACCTTATGACGAAGCCGTTTCTTACAGGAAGATTCGCAAAGTGGGCATTGATTCTGATGGAATTTGACATTACATATACTCCACAGAAGGCCATTAAAGGGCAGACGCTGGCAGAATTTCTAACAGCACATCCCCTCGCTAATGATTCACCACTTGACCTCCCTGACGAAGAAACATTAATAGTGGAATAAACAAGGTGGCGATTATACTTTGATGGAGCGTCATCTATAAACTTATCACTTATGTCCCAAATTCCACAAATCAAAGCTGGGATAGGACTTGTGTTCGTCACACCAGAAGGGGGGATCCTCAGATACGCTCTCTCCCTTACGGAGCCATGTACAAACAATGAGGCAGAATATGAAGCTCTCATAGCTGGTTTGGAATTGGTAATTAAAATGAGGATCTAAGACATACATATATTTAGAGACTCACAACTCATTATTAAGCAAGTCGAAGGAGATTATAAGATATACAAACTTGAACTTTTTAAATATTACATGAAGGTCAGAAATCTGATTAACAAAATCCCCAGGTACAGTTGAGGAGGGTTTCATGATTAGAAAATAGAGAAGCTGATTCTTTAGCGAAAGTAGCAAAGGAGCTGGCAAATCCAAATTATGAAGAAATAGAAAACCCATTATCACAATCCCCGATGAAGTTGAAGAGGAAAGTGCTGGGGACAAAGCGGAAGTCTTCACTCTCGAAATGCCAAAGGAAGATTGGAGGCAACCGTTCATAGAATATTTGAAATATGATAAACTCCGAGAGGATAAATTAAAAGGTCTTCAGATAAAGCAAAGAGCCCTAAGATTCACCCTCATAAATGATATATTGTACCGCAGGTCATATGATCAACTACTCCTGTGGTGCCTCTCATATGAAGAAGCTCAAGAAGTTATGTATGATGTACATTCTGGGATATGTGGTGCGCACCAATCCGGACACAAGATACGACTCAAGATCAAGCGCTTGGGATATTACTGGCCAACCATGGTTAAAGGCTCTAAACTAGTCAAATCAATGTTGAAAGGTTCAAAAAGTAATTTTGATTCCTTCACTTTGTTAATGACACTTGGGTAGTTGTGATAGTCGAGGGACTTGATATTGTTGATCATCTCGTCTCGCAAACGTAACACTACATTTGGTATATTCTTTGAACCTAGAAAGAGAATATATAAATAAACTTTGACCTTCGATTAAAAAAAAACTTGGCCTTGCTTAGACGATGTTGTAAGTTCGGCATCGGTATTAACGCCATCACCTTCCAATCCTGCTATAGGAATAGGAGAAGGACCTTGTCTTGATGACGGGGAGTGGTCATCTTTTTGGGCAACTAAAATTCCAAAGAAATATTGTCAATATTCATGCTAAAAAATAATAATAATAAAAAATAAAATAAAATAAAAATATTAAAAAAAACCTTGGGCTTGTTTTGGCAAACTTGCAACATCGGCATTGGAACCACCACTTTCCAATTCCTCGGTGGGAGTATGACGGTCCTAGGCAATTTCTTGGATGACTAAAAAAAAGAGAGAAGAAGGAAATAATATATATGTACACGGCGATTCGCACACAAAGTAAATATATAAATAAATAAAACCTTCATTTTGCATTGGTGGAGGTGTGGTGTCAACATTGACGTTACCACTATCATGAGGCGTGCTTTCAATGTTAGCATTTTTGCTATCGCTAGGTACACTCTCAACATGAGTATTCCCGCCATCACTCTCCATTGAAGAAGGGGCATCTCTCATGAAACTTGTTGAAGGAGTTTGACTAAAAGATAAAATACTTTCATTCTCTTAAGTGGCTAAAAAGAAAGAGAAAATCGTTATGCGCCAAAAAATTAAAGAAAAATGAAATAAAGAGATAAAATAAAAATAATAAAAAAATAATGAAAAAAAAACATTCTTGGATTATTGGCGGGTTCTGCAATAGCTCATCTTCCAAGGCGGTCGGTGTATCTCCTAAAAAATTGTAAAATAAATAAGGGACTCCATTGCAATTTTGGGTCATATCCCAAGAAGGTTGAGAGGTATTGGCCATGATAAAAGAAAAGATTGGGGATTCCTACTTCTCTCACTCAAATTCACCAAAGAGAATTGACAAGTTCCCCTTGCTTATATCCCGCAAGTGCACGGGCTTGTCGAAGTAATAATCCCGGGTGAGCGGGGTCGAATCCACAGGGAGTAGGGAGTGAAAATACTTAATTTGATTCTTAGCTATGTGGAAGATCAATTATGATAGGTGTGAAATTGATTCAATTCTCAACAATAAAATCAACAAGTGAAAAGAGCAAAAAGTAAGAAGAGGGTAAAGGCAATCGATAAAGATGGGGTACTCGGATAATGCTTCACCCTAGGATAATCGCTTCAAGTGCAAGAACTCTCTATTATGCTTCCTAATCAATGCAATGGTGAGTCGTGGAAATCCTAACATACATAGTCCTAAATCTAAGGTCAACTATGCCTAACTCTATACATGTCCCGGGAGGAGAAATCGAACAATCTCAACACCTACTTTTCGCATAGAGTTGCAATGAACTCTAGAGATTCCAAGTGATAAATCTCTTCCTAAATATAGACCTAACCCTTTGGTCCCAGGCGGAAGGTCCCTAGCCACAATTAAGCCCTAGATACTAAGATCCTCTCAACGCTTCACTCCATTGCACGCAGCAACTAGGCCCCGCGGAGGTTCATCCCTTAGACCACTCACTCTATTATGGCGCAAAGAACTCAAGGAGCGGAGGTAGAATCTATCACGCCTGGGAGGGAAAGGGGACGCCTCTGTATCTCTCGACTCACCCTCTCAACCCTCTCCAACCTAGCTTTTGTCTAACGCTCGTGGTGTGTCACTCACTCACAAGATTACCAACAAGAACTCGCAACCCTAGTGTCACTCTAGGGGAAATGTTCATACAATCAAGCATTCAAGATTGGAACTCACAATAAACATCGATTTATTGAAATCATAATAAAGAAGTTCAATGAAACGAATACATCCTAGGGTTCACAATCATCCAAGTACCCACTAGGGGTTTAGCTCTCCATGGAGCTTAATACAATCAAAGAAATCGAATGTAAAAGCAATGAATCCATAAAGAAACCCCCTCGATGGTCATGTCGATGGTCTTGTGGAGAGTCCTCTACTCGTCGTCCAAAGATTCCTTCATCCGGTATAGGATACGCCTCGATTGAAGCTCCCTTACCAACATTCTTCCTAATGGAATCACGATGTCGGAGCCGTAGAATTTCTCCAAAACCTTGGCCAATACCCCTCGAAACCCTAGCCGAAGTCCTCTCATAAGTTGGGGAAAAAGATGGAGAAAAAAGAATACCAAAAATCGGGCTGAAATCGGGCTTTAAATAGGAGCTGGAATCGGGCGACCGCACGGCGTGTATGATGTCACACGCCCTCGTGGAATTTCCACAGGGCGTGGATAATTTCCACGCGCCGTGTGGATTCTCTTTTCTCCGATTTCTCGGCCGGGCTGCTATAGTACTATGCCGGAAATACTCCCAATTCCATACTTTTTATTGGGGAGTAGCAAGCGGGCATGCGTTTACGTCGTGAATCACTGCCTCTTCAATGATGTGCACGTTGGTGGATCTCTTGTTCTTATATGCATAAATCGGAATGTTCGAGTGTGACGCCTTTGTGCCCTCCAAATGAATGTGCTCATTCGAATCACGAGGAGGTTGGCACATACTCTAGCATCTCACACCGACCTATTTCTTCAGCGTTTGAACCTCAGCAAGATCTCCTCCAAAATAGGTGCATTATGATCCACATTGGCCTATTTCCTTCATACTCGGCCTCACAACTCTACCTGCATAAAAGTAATATAAAAACACACATATTAATGTAAAAACCTGAGAAAAGTAATGCTCAACATAAGGAATGAACGCTTCGCATTCATATCGCACAAGCACTTATCAAGAATTTCTTGAGATAAGTAGGAAGGGGGCATTTGTTTATTTATAAAAAAAATATATTATATATCCTAATAGAACCAAATGTCCTAATGGAACCCAAATCTCAATTTAATTTAAATTCTAATATATTATATATTTAGAATTAAAATTTAATTGTCCTAATCTTAATCTTAATTGATTATTTTAGGTTTGTGTTGGACTAGAATGCAAATCCCGAGGTAAATAAAAATAATACAAATTACAAAAATTGCCTCTAAGATCATATCTCGAGGCAAAAATGCAAATTACATATGAGTACGTGTGAGACAAAAATCAGGGTGATTTGCATGTAAAAAAATCTAAAAAAATAAATAATTTATGCATTTATAGCCATATAAAAGATATCCAAAAGTAGGGCTGTAAACGAGCCGAGCCGAACCGAGCTTTGCCTTGTTCAAGCTTGGCTCGATTACTAATCGAGCTTGAACTCAAGCCGAGCTTTCTTCGAGCTTCATGTTTTATGTTCAATCTTGGCTCGTTACTATTTTAACCGAGCTCGAGCTCTAATCGAGCTTCTTTCGAACTTCATGCTCGAGCTCAACTTGTTAAGAAAAATTCGAAGCTTAGACTTAGCTAGCTAACTTGATTAAAAGCTTGACTATTTTTTTATATTTTATTTTTATTTAGTAAACTTATTTAATGAATCATTATCAAGTGTGACTCAACTAAATTTGAGTTTGATTATATTAATGATTGTTACAAATAAAATTATAAATGATACTATAAACGAGCTTTTAATTATACAATAAACGAGTTCTTTACATGATTTAATGAGCCGAGTTTGGTGGTGTTCAAGCTTGACTCGTTTATCTTATGAGCTCATTTAACTTAATGAACTAGTTGACCTGAGCTTTTAATGAGCTTAGCCTTCGAATAGTAGTTTATAGCCCTATATGTGTAACTCAAATTGACAACAATGACATAGTCACATATACACCTTAATATACATATACATATACATATATAATGTAATATATATATAAACGAGCTCACAATCGAGCTTATAAACGAGCTTGTTCATGAGCTTGGTCACGAGCTGTGTTCGCGAGCCAAAACGAGTCGAGCTTTTGGCTGCTCAAGCTTGGCTCGTTTATTAATCGAGCTTGAAAATGATGTTCAAGCTTGACTCGTTTACAATATGAGCTAAACACGAACGAGCCTTTATCGAGCCGAACACCGAGCTACTCACGAACGGCTCGGCTCAAATACACCCCTATCCAAAAGACAGGGGTTCATCATGCATGCAAATTCATGATGAACAAAAATGATTAAAAAAAAAAGAAAAAAAATATAATAAATAAAATAGAAATATTGCACTGGAAGTACGTAATGTTTACTTTGTTTCTAAGTAGGACATGCAAAACTCAATGAGTGGGGGATCATTAATTTTTTGGCCCACCATGAAAGAGACACTTGCAAAAATAAAAGAAATATATATAAAAATAATAATAATAAAAAAATAATAATGCACCTGGAATTTCCAAAATGAGAAGCATGCATAAAAAACTAATATAATAAAAAAATATTAAAAAATAGAAAAATGAGAAACATGCATAGACCCATCATTTAAAAAAAATAGAAAAATGAGAAACATGCATAGATCCATCATTTAAAGAAAACAGAGAGTGAGCAACATGCATAAAAAAAATAATTAAATAAAATAATTAAATATATATAAAATATATAATAAAAAAATGAGAAGCATGCCATAAAATAAAATAAAAGAAATATATAAAAAAAAATGAGAAGCATACGTTCAGTAACAATAAAAATAATTCAAAAGAATGGGTTCTATGTAATAGCATGCATGGTTGTTTTGTATTAAAAAAAAACCGTACATGATCAGAACATCTCATAAGTTCAAGCATGAGGCTTAATTGAAGGGTTAGCAACGGTGGTGAGTTTGGCTTTATTGTCCTTGAGGCAACATTTAATATATACATAAATATGAAATGTTTCTAAACCTGGGTAAGGATCCCAATGATTAGTTTGAAATGGTTAATGAAAAGAATGGTGATGATGCTGACTAAACAAGGAAAAGATGGTGACTACAATGATACGAATCATGAAGAGGACTATGGGATGTGCAGCAATATAAAAAAAAGAGGGTTGGAACAATATATCAAACACTGATGACATGCTGTTATCTTTTTTGGTATTAGGGCGTAGCCTCATACCAACAATTGGCATTCATTTTAGAGCAACGACAAAATTACTTGGTCCGAAACAATAACAAGAATGTTCAATTCAAGGGAATGGCAAATTTTATAAAATATATGGCAGATGAAAATGATATATATATATATATATATATCTTAAGGCAGCAATGAGATATATATTGCAACACGATTATAAGGCACAGGCAGTGGTGACCTATTCATTTCAAGACGGCAACAATAAATTGTTATGAGATATATTTATTTTAAGATGGCAATTAGGCAGGCAACGAAGTGACAAGGCACAGGCAGCGGCAATAAAATATATATATATATATATATATATATATAAAAGTTATATGTTGACATATAATGATGTATTGAATATATATATACTAAATAATAAAATTTATAATTTGTAGATCTTCTTGTTTTTTTTACTTGTACTTTTTCCCTTAATCGGAGGTTCCTGAGATTTTAATCTGGAATAATTAATAATAGAGGCTTGCCTCTGTTAGAAATGGAAGAACCCACGAAACAAATACGATATTTGTGCTTCGATGTGCCGTCTGGTGTCTTCTTTACAAACATGATGCCAGACGTGTATTTTCGATCCCATATAAATAAAATAAAATAAACATATAAACATAATCAAAATAAGCAAAAAGATCAAAACCAAACAAAAATCAAGTCCATTATCCAAGCCCCCACTCACGAGTTCCAATCATGTGAAGCAGTAACAATTTTATTGGATCTCAAGCTCCAATCTATGGCGGATTCAATCTGATCATGCAGATTCAAACAAACACAACCAATTAAAAAAAATTAGAAACTCATAAAAATCACTAAGGAGATCAAATACCATGAAACATCATCATTTGTCAGGGATTACCTTGTACAGAACGTGCAATTTCTCCCACTTCTCTTGAACCAATTTATATTGTAGGATTATGTGAAGAAATTAACAGTTAATGATATGAGCAATTAGACAAACCAATAGAATCAAAACTTGGAGGGGAATACCTCAATGACTAATGAGAAGGATTTGGAGCTTGAGAGACCGGTCAACCAAAAAAGGCCACTCGGAGATGCAAGCAAAGATCAAATCCTTCGGTGTTGCCTAGAATTCAAGCAATCTCCACACCCAACCCTAATTGATCATGGAAACCGAAACCAAATGAAGCTCAGGTGCCTTCTCTCTCACTCGCTCACCAAATGGAGAGGGATTCGAGGCTTTGAAGAAGAGAGAAACGAATAGCGAGATCAAAAATAAGGAAGGAGACGATGCCAACGGTGAGGAAGCTTCAATGAGGGCTGGGGATTAGGGTTGGTGAGCAAGAGAGTTGGGGCCGGGGTTGGGAGCTCAAGGAGCAGCGTCCATGGCGAAGGGTGATGGTGAAGAAGAAGAGAGATTAGGGTTAGGGTTTTACAGGGGATAGAAGAAGAAGAAGAAGAAGAAGAAGAAGAAGAAGAAGAAGAAGAAGAAGTGTAAGGATAAAAAAAAGAAGAAGTGTAAGGATAAAAAGAGAGAGAGATGTTGGATAATAATGGCACTTGGTTTTACAAGGGGTCACCCATTCCTTGTTCTATTGCCTCTATAATAATTTGGAGATTAAAGAGATAACAAGGGTTTATTGGAAGGATTAAAGTGGGTTTGGAGCTTGCTTGGTGTGAATTGTGTAAATTATTATATTTATATTTTTGGCACCGTATTTGGGACTGTTTTAATATATTAATATATTTATAATTTTGGCATTGTATTTGATACGACATTAATCAATTTACTATATTTGTATTTTTAATACTGTATTTATCACAGTATTAATAATTTACTATATTTATATTTTTGGCACGATATTTGCTACGGTGTTAATATATTATTATATTTATATTTTTCACACCACTAAATATATTTGTATTTTTGGCATGGTATTTGGCACGGTATTAATATATTATTATATTTATATTTTTGCATTGTATTTGGCACAACATTAGTATATTATTATATTTTATATTGTTGGCACCGTATTTGGTACGGTATTAGTATATTATTATATTTATATTTTTGGTATGATATTTGACAAGGAAGTAATATAATATTATATTTATATTTTTTGGCATGGTATTTGATACAATATTAATATAGTATTATATTTGTATTTTGTCACGACATTTAGCACAGTATTAATATATTATTATATTTGGATTTTTTTGCATGGTATTTGGCATGGTAATAATATAATTATGTTTTTTTAAAAAATATATTTTGCACTGTATTTGACATTGTCATGTAAAATTATTAAATTTATATATTTGGCATGGTATTTGGCACGGAATTAAAAAATATTTTTAAAAAATCATATATTTGACACGGTTACTTAGCTTGGTGGTAAGAGTAACTGGGTTATGCTCCTCAATTGCAAGTGCAAGTCTATCCATTTTTGAATCTGCAGTTTGTGCCAAGGCAGAATCAGCACTAGCATATCTTTTTTTACCTTTTTTTTTCTTGTTTGTGCTTCTTGAGAGGTACTCGCTTGTGAGCAATTTGGTGTTGGTGAGGATGTCTCAAACCTGTAGTTATTATCAAATTGTCCATGTCCAAGATCCTCTGGTGTCAATCCAATATTAAAATTATCTTGCGAAAAGTTTGGTACACCATTATCAGTCAGAGTTGTCTCAATACTATCGCGAGCAAAATGCCATGTTGCATGTCATTACCACAAACAACTTCAAGCAAATCGTAGTCTTCAATGGGTTTACTTATATATGATTCTTCATTTAATGACTCTGTTAACAAAACAATAAAAAATTATCATTAATGTTAGAGAAATATAAACAAAGTGTAACTGGTGACAACAAAATTGTAAGACATAAAAAGCATACCATCAGATATGTCATGCATTCCTCTTCACCCATAATTATTTTCTTGTTTTCTTCGTCTCAACCTACACCACTCATCTCTCGAAGTCTTCTAATTATAGCCCATTTGCACTTTAATGTTTGGAGATGATTATGTATGTTAGACTCGGTACAATCTTTACCAAAATTCTCTCTCAAAAGCACGTGATGTTGCATGAATTGCTTGTGGTTTGAATGTCTTATCACACTTCATACCATTTTTCCATCGTAGTTTACCATAAATTGCAAAAACTTGCTCTCACTCGGTCTCCATCGCATATTGCCTACATTCTTCCTCTGACTTGATGAATGACTACCGACTTCCATTTTTCCTATTACATTGCAAACACACATTCATATACAAACCTTTTATATAGCAATGAAAAATATAGAATACTTAGTCTTAAGAATTCATTGATAGCAACTATATCAATTATTCAACATCAAGCAAACAACATAAGAATTCACAACATATGAAAAGAAAAGTAATTCAACATCAAACTAAAATGTCTGGTAAACAGAAATACATTGCAAACATAAAAAAAATAACATAACATATCCTTCATAAATACGTTTATCTATTGTTCCACATATCATGCATTATCTAATCTCTTTGTCCAACCACTTTTTAACATCTTCACGTTGCTCTCTCCTCGAAGTATGAACTCTTATCTCTTGTTCCCATTCTTCCTCGGAGGGTATCAATCTATCACCACCCTGTCTAATAATAATATTGTGAAGAATGCAACATGTCAAATCACTAGGTCAACTTGGGTACTCTATGGAAAGAAGGGCCTAGATGTGAGAATCTTAAACTCGACTTTTCAAAGACCCAAATGCACACTCAGCTGAAGTCTGCGCTGATGAATGCCTTGGTTAAATAGCTCCTTAGGGGTTTTCGAGAATACGTGAACCAAATTCCTTCAAGTGATATTTAACATCTCTAAAAGGTGCTATAAATCCAGGTCTTGTAGCATATCCTGCGTCGACGAGGAAATATTTTCCTGAACAACAAAACGATATAGGATTATGCTATATACTACAATAATAATTTATGTTTTGTATATTAATCAGTAAATAAATAGTAACATATATCTTGTGGCACTTTAAGACTATTGGGTCTTTCTAAAGCATCACACAAGACCATCGAGTCATGTGCAGACCCTTCCCAACCAGCAAGCACATAAGTGAAGTTAAGATCAAAGTCTAATGCGGCGAGAAAATTTTGTGTTGGAAAACCCTTTCTACTATGAAAAGATGCAACCATGTCTACTGGAACACTCGCATGTACATGTGTGCCATCGAGGGCCCCAATACAATCCTAAGAACATGTAAGTTTGTTGGGTCATTCTTAAAATACGATTGTTCTATATTTTTGGTAAACATGTACATACAATTTTATACCTTAAAGTATGGAAAGAATCTTGAGCGTTGTGCAATGTAGGTTGATAAAGTACTAGATGGAGGTCTGATAAACTCTTTTTGTAATTCTCCAATGGCATGTAGGACAAGATTAAAATATCTGCTAACAGTTTTGCCAGACCTAAGAAAATTGTGTCTAATCACTCTATTTCGTTGGTTGTGACCAAAAATATGCAAGAACATTAGCAATTGTTCTTCCACATTGACATTTATTGAATCTTTGAGCAGTCAACGAGATCATAGTAAAGAGAACAAGCTAAAGAAAGTGAATTTATTCATTCTAACCATATTAATACTTGTTGTGTCGTCACCATTTAACAAGCAGTTAAGATAATTCTCTCTATCCAAGGCTCTACGGGAATTGGGTGCACGACATACTCTACGCTTACTTATATGTGTCACTACAATTCCCATAATTGCGGCTACAATTGCTATGACCTCTCATAATTTCAGTGAGGTTTTTCTTTTATTCCTTTCCATGAAAAATCACCTAATTGATAAAAAAAAATAATCAACAAAAAAAAGATGACACTGTTCATTATTTAAAACATGAATATTTGGAAAAAAATTAAACATGGTATTCAATGGTCGGCTATAGTCTGATGATTGAGATGAACATGTGTCTTCCGTATATCTTATTATGAAACAACCCATTAAAAATTAGATGGTTTAATAATAATAATTAATTATGTACGTTGATTCTATTCATACTTACTTTTGCCAAAATTATTCACATCAAATTTAGCCTGAATTAAGGAAGTAGTACAGAGGAGGATAAATCAATTTATTCCTTTGAAAAAAACCTATTACTTGCTAGTATTATCATTATCAACCATAATGAACCCAAAATGAGGTTGGTGTAGTAGTGAAGTTTATTAATATTGTTTTCATTGTCATAATAATGTTACTAATTGAATCTTGTTATCCTTTGTTTCTAGTGTTAGTTTCTTGAGCTTAATCCCACTTGCTATTCATTTTGTTTCAACATTGTTAAATCTTGAGAACCCAGCATGAGAAAAGACACAACATAAATCTGATAAAAATTGGTATGCTTGAATCAATACAGGATAAAATTAGTTTATCAAAATTCAGATGATCTAAACACTTGTAAACAATATCAGCAGTGGCTGGCTTCTTTATTTCATATCAGGAAGGACTAAGATTCAAACAATTTGTGAGAATTTTAATTTTCTCTCTTATCATTTATCCATTGGCTGGTTCATGGAAGACTTCATGTGAATTGAAATGAGAGAAATTATAAGTTTTTCATATGTTCCAAATATGCTAAGATGATTAGAATACGTATAAGTCCCTTGCTTTTTCTACATGGTGTCTCCACAACCAATCTTATAACAAACTCAAAGCACCATAAAAATCACATCTTGATTAAATTCGGTAAGAACATGCAACTTTATCATCAAATAGCACAACAAGCATTATCATCACCTCAAATCGGCAGTCAATCACTACTTCACGTAGCGAAATTCTAAAACAAATTCACAAAAAAATAAGCCATAAAAAGTACTTGCAAAAGGCAACCTAGATCAAATAGAAAAAGACCCACAAAGGTCAACTCCGGCAAAAGATTTCTTTTTGCAACTACATCGCAATAAACACAATCACAACAAATCAAATACAATCAATTTAAAAACAGAAATTTAAAAAAACACATCGCAACAACGGAAAAAGAACCACATCGCAACAAATCAAAATATAATCAATTTAAAAAAGAAATTCTACGGGTCTCAATCGGCATGAATGAATCAATGAGGGATAAGAGATTAGGGATTTAGGATGCTTACAAGGATGAACAGAGCGGAAGAAATCAGCGCCTAATTCTGTGAGACGGTTTGAGATCCAAGCTCTCACAGAGACAAGGGATGGAGATGGATGGGGAGGGATGAACGATGGATGGGAAAAGTATGAATAAGGACTCAATCTCACGGGATGAGCATCGTTCCATCTATTTGAAGGGACACCACTCATCCACTTTACAAGGATGGGGGCATTCCCCATCCAGGCCCATTTGGGAAACCAAACAACCGGATGGCCCTATAGTCCTGAATATCCCATCCCCATCCCAAGATATCCAGGCTGCCAAACATTACCTTCATCTATGTGAGTTTGATTCCTTTAGTTTTTCTTTTTTAATTTCCTATCCACTTTAACTTTGAATTTTTCTTTTTTTATTTTTCCAACAGTTGAGAGACCAATTATCACACCCCGAACTCGGACCAGTTAGACCTAATGCGCGGACAAACGGCAGCAGACCCACAGGACGTGAACCTAGTAGGCCTACAAGGCCTTAGAATCTGAGTCAGGACAGGTAAAACTATAACAAACCAACTAAGTTACAGGATTACAGACTCTACAGAGTATATAGTGTTGAGATACAAGAAGTCTAAAATGTAAAATACATAAATACAGGGACAGACAATCACACAAATTCAAATTTTACAACAGAACAAGACTACACCTACAAACAACCTTTCAAAGTCCACACCGGTCTACCTCTCTTGATCTGAAAATGATTTAAAACAAATCCATGCGCTTATTAGCCCAGTAAGGAATCAAGAAATTGTTTAAAAACAACATGGCTTCTAAATCTCGATCTCAAATATTGAGAATAATTCAAAGTTTAAACAGAGTTTAAACAAATACAAAATTAATAATTCAACAGAAGTATAGTTCCCAAGAAATACTATTATCCAAAAATATTGTAGGCAAAAGAAATATCAGATTTTAAAGCTGTAAATAAGAAATATAATAATTCGCTAGAAATGAGCATATGTCTCCAAAACATAATTTAAATAAAAATGTACAGTAAAATATTCTAATAAAAGAATATTTATAATATGTCATTAACCAAAATTTGAAACCTAGAAATACGACCTCAGAAATACAAGAACATCAAGGCAGGACAAAAAATTTGTGTATGAGATATACACAGAAATCAATAACATGTAAATAGTGCAATTAAAGAAAATCAAAATCAAAAGTCAAAGCAGAATGTAACAGATTCTAGTGTATGTCTCCAAATTCACTAAGATGCCAGAGGTCATTTATTTACCCTCGGTGACCCGAGCCAGAATAACAGAGGTCATTTATTTATCCTCAGTGACCCGAGCCAGAATAACATAGGTTATTTATTTACCCTCAGTGACCCGAGACTAAATATCAGATGCTTGTTAATTATTTCACTGAAAGAACACGGTGTGAAACTGCAGTCTCATTTTTGCAGAATTTTTTGTTAACAAAGTTAGGGTCTAACCCCCATTGGCGGGGTTTCATATCGCTCATTTAGAGACCAAAAACATTCGGACAAAAAACTCAAAGTCGAGTGCAGAATATTCACAAATTTTCCAAATATTCAAACAAACAGAAATACACAATTTTAGAATCTCACTTTAGGAAAAATAAATGAATATATAGAAATTACTTACAAAATTGAATAAATAACTGCCCAAATCATTACTAAATACCAATCATTTTGTAAATTTACAACTCACATCCTTTGCTTATTAACACTTCTAACATGTCTCATTTCCAAAACACATAACTCCAAGAATATGGTATCAAATGCAAAGATATTTTGCAGTAAGAAACTTAGAACAATCTTGAACATTTTCCTTGTCTAATACTTCACCAAATTTAGTCTCCAAGAGTGAGAAAAAATATGTTAAACCTGAAGATTCTGTATATATACATCGTCATGCACAAGTGTTTTTAATGGATCATAACTCTTAATCTGCAAATCCAATAAACTTGAAATTTTGCCGGTAGAAAGTTAAGGTTATAATGAATTTTTTCTTTACTGAGCATGTTGCTTAATTGTACATATTAAATCCAGAATTTACCTCTAAATTTGCATGTCTACACAGTAATATCTCCAAGACATGTAAACAAGAATTGATCATATCTCATAGAATGTACACCCAATAAATATGAAATTTGGCAGGCAGATAGATCAAACAAATTATTACAACTTTATAATTTTAATCATCTACAAATTATGCTTCTATGACCTCTGAATTTATTCCATAATTTTTATTCAACTCATTGTCATAACTTGAAAATTCACTCTCGCAATTTCATGCATGAACATAGAATGTCAAAGTATCAAATCTGTAGGAATCCATCCTAATAAACCTTGAAATATTGGCTCTAAATCACAAATGATTTAATTTATTTCCCAAGTGTCAACCTCACAATTTTAGTAAAGATATCATCAAGGAAATACTATGATCTCCACCCTATATAGTAAGTCAAAACCTCAAATTCAAGACTCAACCTTGCCTCAGGGTTGTAGTACAACATTTCTCTTGACTTATTCACTTCTAACATTCACCCACATTGACATTTCTTCTAAACTCATGTATGGCAATCAAACCTATACATCGACTCAACATTATCTATAATTAACAAACATCCTTCGAAGCATATATAGCATCCACTATACATTAACATCAGGATCTTTGATCTTATCATCATACCATAACATGATCACAATCCATCACATAAGAACAAATAGATAAACAATGAACCGATTACAACAAAATATTCTAATACATAAATGCATTAACGATTCAAAAATAAGTAGTAGTCATTTTAAAAATAACATACCAAAAGCATAATTACTAATTCCATAACTAATTAAAAGCCACAAATCAGAAATACATGAAAATTCCTATTCAACAATAGATAATTTTATAATTAATAATTATAAGCAAAAAATGCCATAACAAAATAATAGATAAAAAAAAAATTTCTGAAAAATAATTCCTCAAATACTAAAAGCATGAAGTTATCTGTGGATTACTTACTTGGTGATCATCTAATTCCAATTGAAATCCAAAGTTACTCCCTAAAAGATCCTCCCAAAGATGAGCAGCAAGGACCTCAAAGGAGGAGCAAGAAGCATCACTAATGGCACAACTATTCACCTTCATTTTAAAATTCTCAACCAGGGAACAACTCAAAGAAAAAGTTCTGAGAGTCAATTGGTCTTCTCTCGCCATGTTACCCATCAACTCAAGACTACCACTATTTATGCATTTTAAAGATCCTGAAGCTTGCATAATCAACTGATGAAAATGCTCAAATGCCATAATCCTCATCATCAACACCTCCTTACCTCGCTTCTTCCCTATTAACAACCCTCCTCTTTCGCTCTATAAGCTCATTCTCCTCCTCCTCCTCCTCCTCCTCCTCCTCATCATCATCATCATCATCATCATCATCTTCATAATCAACCCTATTTCCTTTCATCTTACAAGCTCATGCTCTCAAGAAGTTATAATTTGTTGGTCCATCAAACAAGGAATGACTTGTCCCTACTCCCACTACACACCCTCCACATCCAAACCTCGTCACCTAGGCAAAAACTAGGGGCATCTCTAAGAAGCTGGTGGAGAGAGGAGGCTTATCAACAAGGTTCTCCATGAAGGTTTTGTACTGAGAGAGGTCTCCAAGCTCAGAGATCTTAACTCTAGTTGAAGCTTCAACTAATAGTGCACTAGAGTTAGAGCAAAGAATATCAAGCTTTTGAGTAGATGGGTTTAACAAAGAACCTTCCTGTAGCTGGATACCAAGAGGACAAGACCTCCTCCAAAGCCATTTTTAAGGAGAAGAAAAGAGAGCTTTTTGACATCTCTTTGTGAGGTGATGGTGATTTGTAAAAGAACACCTAGTACAAGAGCATTGGAAACTTTCTATCCAAGTTTGAGAGGTGAAGGAACTTGGCATGTTTTATTGGGGCTTTTGGTAAATCGAGATGGTCTTTGAGATGGAGACCTTTTGGTAATCATCATGCTTGGTTGCTATTGTTGCCATGGTTGAAGATTTGAGAGAGAGAGAGAGAGAGAGAGAGAGAGAGAGAGAGAGAGAGAGAGAGAAAGAAAACTAGATGGCTACAAAGTAATGAAGACAACCTTCTTCCCGGATTTCAGGGCTTGCAAGAATTGAGGGTAGGAATCACGGCTTTAATGGCTTTTACAAAATAATGGAGACAAAAAAAATTTTAAAGGCCCACAATACCTTTTTTGTGAGAGACCGACCCACCTCAATGAGACCCAGAATAGAACTCATCACAAGCCAGGTATTGTTTCGCTTAGTCGGGCATTTCACACTCCCTCGGAGTCAAACCCGCGACTTAAGCCTTTTTGTCTCACTTAAAGCGATGTCTGCACTAGAATTCCGAGAGTACCCTTCCTTATATACTCATACATTAAGAAGGGTAATAATAGCTGGAGAATACAAAGTGATCGAGTCTGATCAGACTCTGTATTTAGGCAAATGCAAGTTATATGGTGACAGATACAGTTGAAGGGTTCTTGCATCATTTAGCAAGAATAAAAATATTTGGCAGATTACAAAGTATAACGGTTCTCATACGTGCGCATCGGCAATGATTTCCCAAGATCATTCCAAGCTAGATTTTAGGATGATTTCTCGGCATATACAACCTTTGGTAAAAAAACAAAAACAAAAACCTAGCATCAATGTGTCTATTTTGATAGCAGAGATAAAAAATTGATATGCCTATACTCCGACGTATAGAAAAGTATGGATAGCTAAGTAAAAAGCAGTTGAAGCAACATTCGGTAATTGGGAGGAGTCATAAAATGAATTGCCAAAATGGCTATCAGCATTGCAACAATTTATGCCTAGAACAATAATAGATTTCCAGACATAGTTGGCATATAATGGAAGTTATTTGGTGCATGATCATTGTGTCTTTCATACACTTTTTTGGAGTTTTCCCTCATGTGTGGAAGCTTTCAAATATTGCAAGCTTGTGGTACAGATAGACGGCACACTTTTATGGAAAATAGAAAAGGACTTTGTTGTTGGTCGTCAGTGCGGATGGTGATAAAAATATCCTTCTAATCGGATTTGCCATCGTAGAAAGAGAGATTTTAGATGTATTGTGTTTCTTGTTGGAGCATTTATGCACGAATGTGATACCACAAGATAAAATATGTTTTATTTTTTCTTATTGTTATGAGGCTATCAAAGGAAAACGACTTATGTATATGTAAGCAAACAATTGAGTGAAGATAACACTTCAGTGTCTTTCTTACCCTCTTTCATACTTCATTGTAGTAATAATACCTATGCTCTCTGTATAATTTTGCAGGCTGTGAAATAATATCTTCAAGCTGGCTGTTCAATTTGTTGGCATTCACATAAAAGCATCACCTGCGCATTGTGATTTATTGATTTTTTTCCCCAAATAAATGCAGGAGGTTAACTTGTCTGCTATTTTTTTATTTCATCATCCTATTATGTTGGAAGGAATAAAAAGGGCTTTTGGTAGTTGATTAACATTATTTTTACATGTCATATCATCTCTTTAATATTTAATATTCAACTAACCAATAAAAAGAGAAAAACACATAGTTTATTCCATCTATAGAAGAGTTAGCATTTCATTTTTTTTCTTAATTTCAAAAAAAATTAAGAATTTGATTGTGTAATTTATCCACATTTATCAAATATATATATATATATATATATATATATGCATATATGGATATATATAGTTGATACCAATAATGAGCAATCCATTTATCGTCATTTTATTATAATTATAAAAAAATACTCAAAATTAGTTTTTTCTTATAAACCAACATAAGAAGGTTGTGTGCTTATTTAATATTATTTATTCATATTCTGAGGGAGACTTTTTGACAATCCTTCAAACATATGTATACATATAATTGTTGTACATCATCAATTCAGTAACATGTTTTTGATATAATCTCTAAAATCTTAAATCATAATCCAGTTTCTGTAACATTAGATTGCCGGTCAAGCAACTATAATCCTTTCTACAACAATTTTATGTATTTATTTTTTACTATAGTCCAGTTTTTTTTAAAAAACTTTAAATCATAATATTATCTGAAATATTGATTAATAAATAATTAAATTAAATTTTTATTAGATTAGTAAGAATTTTTTTCACTCTAGCATAATTTATAACAAATTATTTTAACTATACATTTTTATTAATCTTCATATTAATAATATATTTTAATATTAAAAAAATCTAAATTATGATAAAATGTTCATTATAAGATTATATTAACAGTTGTCTTATTATAAAAGAACAATTACTATTTCAAATTTTTTTTAGATTTATCATTTGTATATTTAACTATTTTTTAATGTAAAAAATATATTTTATATATAGTAAATTTATTCAATTCTCACTGTCCAATGATCCTCTTTACTTAAATCAATGATTCTTCAATAGATTTAAATTTAATCCCACATCAGCTAATATCCAGTTTTGAAAACATTATTAAAAATATTATATAACAAATATTTAACAAAAATAAATTAATAACTATGTTTTTTTAAATTATTTTTGATTTTTTTAAAAAATTATCTTAAATATTTTTTTAAACTTTTTAAAAAATTCAATTTAATTTATGGCAAAAATTTTTTTAACAATATATAGTAACCAAGAAGGCATGAGTTATATATAGTAACCAACAAGGCTTGAACTCATGACTTCAAAGCAACAATACACTTGTAACATCACTCAAACCAATCCAACCAAAAATTTTCAATTGATGTTATTTGTTTAGAAAAAGATATAACCAATGGATGACCTTTACTTTATTTATATTTAGTCCCATATATGTTGGGATAAGAAAAAAGATATATCAATCGCCTATAAAAAGCAGTGTAACCAACCCAATTTACTTTTATGAATTTTCAGTTATTTTATTTTAAATTATTTTTTAAAATTTTATTTAAATAAATAAATATAACCCGACAAGCTGTCAGGTTCTCGTCTGACTAGACCTGACCCCGGTTAGGTTTGAACTGTAGAATCAAACTAGAACCGGTACTATTGGAACCAAACCAGAACTGTAAAAACGGTTTTGGTTTCAAACCGAAATCTTGAACTGGAACTTTAAGGTTCCGGTTAAAGTTCTTATGAGTTGAAAACCGGAACCGGAACCGAACCGGAACCTAACCACCGATTTTAATTCCATTTTAATTTTTTAAATAAAATAGTATATATAATATATTTTTTTATTTTTTAATTAATCGGAACCAAATTATTTAGAACCAAACCGGAACCGGAACCGTATTGGAACCTAACCTAGAATTGGAACCTTAAGACTATGGTTCGATTCCGGCTCTAAAGTTTATAAAAATCGAACCGGCGGTTTCAATCAAAAACCGAATCGTGGTCGGTCCACGCCCTAACCCGCCGGGTTTTCGGGGCTTCCCAAGCTCGGGTTTGTCGAGCCAACCCGACCCGCGCAAACTCGACACTATAGGCCGAGTCGGTTTATTGGCTTGTGTCCCTCTCTAATCCCCACAATTAAAGTAGTATCATGTATTCGACTGAATGCACGACGACATAAGATCGATATAAGGTTGCTAAGCATGCCGATCCCAACTAATCCTGCAAAAGTGGTAACCACTTCAAATAAACTCTATTTTGTGACATGCCCAGCATTAGAACACAACCAATGAGCCTTAGTATATAAGCACAAGTGGGCCACTTAATTTGTTGTTGGCTTGCATCATATGGCAAGACACTAAATGTTTCTTGGAGCCAAGTAAGGGTTTTTGTTTGGTCTTTCCTTAGGAGACGGGACAACACCAAGCAACTCCTCATAGAGATCAATTCCTAAGCCAGATGTTTGGCCAATGACTTTATTGCCATGGATGGGTAAGCCCATTAGTAGTGCCACATCCTCGAAAGTGTAACTATTGCTTCACCACAAGTCAAAATGAAATGTGTGTTTCCAATCCCCATTTTCTACTAATGCAATCGATAAGACTAAAATCAATCCAAAAATGACTAATTTGGGTTACATGCCAAAACCCAGCTTCTCTTAAAATGCCCATGATTTGAGTAGGTGACTCAGAAATAAAAATATGTCGGCACCTAAGAACTCAATCTGGCTGTAAAAAAAATGAATTAATTAAATTAAAAATAAATGATGAAAATAAAAAATAAAATATGATAACATGAAATGATTAGCAATGAAAAATAACAATGAGCATTAAGAAAAAAGATCTCCTAAACATTTTGTTGGTAACAAATTAAGAATGGAATTTAGCATGTTTAGACATTTAAAAATAGGGTAAACCACACAAATAGTCACCAAACTATAAGGAAATTCCTGTTTTGGTCCCTGAACCTTAAAAAAATTATATTTGGGTCACTAAAGTTTAGTTTCGCCTACCAATCAAATCACTAGGGAGAACACCTTTAACGGCGTCCTGACGTGGCAAGCCATAACACATGGTTTTTGCCACGTCACTAAAGTTCAATGACATAAATAAATTTTTTTTAAAGTTCAGTGACCAACATAGGAATAACTCTATAGTTTAGTAACTATTTGTGTGGTTTATCCTTGATTTTTTTTATAGGTTTTTGTTGTAATTGTAGATTTAATTTTTCTTGTAAAGATGTATTTGTAAATATATGGGACAATATATACATTCAATAAAACAACTGTTGAATGTTCAAAAATGACATTCACAAAACACAATCATAAAAGAGATGTAAACTACTAATCATGTAGGCAACAACAATCATAGAAGAGATGTAAACTTCCATTCTTCTCAAGCTACAAACACACATCAAAGTTTTGTCGCTGGAGCTGGTTTTGAAAATGCATGTAGGCAACAACAAGGGAGACAAGTGCCTTCTAGGTATGAGGGACTTTGCCATAAGTTGGAAGTATGACCCAAAGAAAAAGGGAAGTGTCTCAATCTGATAGAAATGCAAAGAAACAACCCTCCAAGGGTGCACATTAATAGAAAGACTGTTATTGGGGAGGTTGCACACGCTGTGGAAGTCTTCAGTAGGCTTGGTTTTTTGAATTAGACTTGTCAAGTGTTTTCTTCTTTTTTTGTTTGCCTTTAACGGACCATTACATATGAACCTCAGTTTTTGTCAAGTTGTTAGATACTAGACATGTCTGCTAATTTTGTGCATCATCTTGGGATTTGAATATAATTATGTTTAGTTATCAATACAAGTAACTATTTCACCAAAATTATGTTTGTATGATTATGTTTTGTGAATGTCATTTTAATACATAATTAGTAGTTTACATCTCTTTTATGATTGTGTTTTGTGAATGCCATTTTTGAACAATCAACAATTGATTTATTGAATGTATAGATTGTTCCATACATTTACAAATACATCTTTACAAGAAAAATTGAATCTATAGTTACAACAAAAACCTGGGAAAAAATCAAGGATAAACTACACAAATAGTCACTAAACTATAGAATTGTTCTTATTTTTGGTCATTGAACTTTTTATTCTATTTAGGTCATCGAATTTTTAGTGATGTGGCAAAAATCATCTAACATGGCTTGCCACATTAGGGACACCGTTAACGAGTGTTCTCCCTAGTGATTTGATTGAAAGCGAAACTAAAGTTTAGTGACCCAAATAAAATTTTTTAAAGTTCAGTGACCAAAATAGAAATACCCCTATAGTTTAGTGACTATTTGTGTGGTTTATCCTTAAAAATAAAATTAAAAGCATTGAGTTTAGTATGTATAGACATTTAAAAATAAAATAAGAGGCATGAAGATGAAAAAATATATAAGGTATGAACCTAGACATTCTATCAAACACATTCTTGACATTCTATAAAAAACTTTGTGGGATTATAGCAAAGATTTTGTTAGTATTCTATCATTCACTTTTTTTAAGTCATTCTATCAAACACTCCCTTTTTAGGCATTCTATCAAACATTTTTTTAGGCATTCTATCAAACACTTTTTTGGTATTTTAACAAACACTTTCTCTTAGCCATTATATCAAACACTCCGTTGGCATTCTACAAATTAGTTTCTTTTAGGAATTCTATTAAAGGGTAAATTATATAATTGGTCACTAAACTATCCACGAGTTTCTATTTTGGTCACTAAACTAAAAAAAATTCTATTTTGGTCATTGAACTTATGAATTCATTTCAATTTGGTCACCATCGCCAACGCCGTTAACGACAATCTGACGTGGCTCTGCCATGTCATCAAGGGCTAATAGCATCATCACAACCCCCAATGCCACGAGGCTAAAGAACTGTTCTTCTCTTTTTCTTTTTCCTACACTTGCCTTGTGCCCTTTTTTTCCCTTCCACCAAATCAAAAGCTTTTTTTATCTTAAAGAATCAATATTTTTCACTATCATATGCAAAGACTTTTAATTCAGAATACAATAGCAAATTCTTCTATTCAATTGAGAATCATTTATACCAAATGGTTACGGAACAAATCACTTTTAAGACTACTTCAATATTGGTTTTCCCATCATCAACAACTTTAGAAAAAAATTAGCTTCAACATCTTCACCATCCTTACCATCTTCACCATCTTCAACATAAATAAATACAAACCTTTGAAAAAAATTCAAAAACAAGGATGAAATACCAAATATTATGGGCACCATAAACCCTTACACCTAATGAGACTGAAATACTAAATATTAAGGCATTACTTATGTCTTTCTCAAACAATAGCTTCTTCAAATCAGTAAATTCTTCTCATTATATTGAGACAATTTAAATTTTCTTTCTTTTTCCTACCTTATTTAGGGTGTAAATTTATAGAGGTATATAAAGAAGAAAGGAGAGAGGAAGAACTAAAAGAAAAAGGAACATACCTCAGTCTCCTTATCCACACGGCCACCATTCCGGATCTCCTACTTTATCGATCGACGCCATGAAAGGAGAAAAGATCAGGGGTCAAGGTATTTGATAAAGAAAGGAGAAAAGAAAGGAGAAAAGGGAAAGAAAGAGAAAGGGGAAAAAGTCTTTTTAATTTGGGGGATGTACTCGGCGTGATTAGCCCTTGATGACATGGTGGAACCACGTCAAATAGCCATTAACTGGCGTTGGTGGCGAGTGACTAGATTGAAATGAACTCATAAGTTTAGTGGCCAAAAATAAGAACTCGTGAATAGTTTAGTAACAAATTATGTAATTTACCCTAATCTATTTAATAATGATACATCATAATATAAAAAAATTATTAATTTATAAATTATCAAAATAATAAAAATAACATCTTCACAAAACAAACATAGCTATATATCACCTCACTAATCTAATATAATAACATTACATATAATATAAATTTATCTAAAAAAATTAGTAAATACCTTCTTTGATGTGCTCATTTTAATTCCATAATAATAATATTTACAAAACTACGAATAAAAATGAGAGAAAGAGAAAAAAGAAAGGAAAAATATGGTAATTTTAAGTGTGATAAGTGGTGATATTTAAATAGGGGTTTTGATAAAGAGTTTGATTTAGAAAAATTTAAAAACTATAGTATAAAAAGTTTATATAAAAATGTGCTTTATAAAAATAAAAAAATATAATAAAAAAACAAAAAAATAAAGTTTTTACCGTTTTTCTCAAAAAATAGATATCGGTATAATATATACCGGTTTCACTTGAATAATGCGCACTCTAGTAAATAAAAAAACCAAATTGCACATATCCGTACATAACTTTTAAGAAATATAATATTTTACACAAAAAAGCCCCACTTTGGTAGGTGTGTTATCATACTGCAAAATATGAGCATTCGGTTTCTATAGAAGTTGGAAACCATATTATTCAAATGCTTTCGACCTCAGCTTGATTTTTTTGTTAAAATCAGTGTGTGGAGAGCACTGATTCAGAAAAATTGCATGCATGATGTTTTTGGGGGAAGGAGCTCACATGAGCTATTTTATTGAAAAGAAAAACAAGGTTTACAAGGTTTTAATACATCAAAGCAAACAACAAAACAACCAAAAGCAGGGAAACAACACAAATAAAAATACAACCACTCAAGGCGAGCAAGCACAAGCAATCAAAAAAAGACAGCGATGACCATTAGAAGTCGAGCCGACCAAAGAGAATACTCGATGAGCCAATGAGGCGACTCAAAACCCCAGAAAGAACAAGTTAAGAGCATGAAGATTAGCGCTGAAGGAAGCAAGCTTGAATCTTTCGAGTGAGGCCCAAGTCTTGGGAATAATATGGATCATCCGGGCAGATGCAACAAGTTGAGCGGTGATGAATGTGATGAGACGAAGGAGAAATACATACGCCATGTATGTTATGAAACAATGAAACAACTTTGATATGTATCGGATGCTCGAATGAAAAAATATAGCTTGAGTTGAATTCAAGATCCGAGAGGCACGAAAGAGCAAGCTTAAGGGCATAAATCTCGACTTCATCCTCTCTGTCGAGTGAAGGGGCAAGAACACGCCACCAAGATATTATAGTTAGAATTGGCACTGTAAAAACCAGCCCACTAACCTTATTAGCAGCATTCCAGTAGGCTAGATACTGAATAGAAAGGAGCCATCCGAATGTGTGAAGTTGTTGAGATTAATCTCTGCCAAGCCGATCGGCTGAGCACGGGAAAAAATCCCACGCAGAGCCAAGGCCCTACAAACAACACTCTGAAAGGAGACGGAAGCAGATCTAAATATCTTACAACGATTCTTCCAAATGAACCGGTCGAGGAAGCAATATGATTTAGCAAAATGAGGTAAGTAGCATCCACAAGCCAAGAGCCGATTCAAACCCATCACCGAAGGAAAATTCAGAACCAATCTTGGTTCTGAGAAGCTCCCCATACTGATCGAGCAAAGTGTGATGAATTAAACAAGTGGCAAATCGACTCATAATCAGTATTGCAGAGAGCACAAAAGCAGCTGGGGCCAATGTTAATAGAATGTAGATAATCAGAGGTAGAAAGCCTGCCTTTAAAAGTGAGCCATAGAAAGTGCTTAGCTCTAGGAGCCACCATAAGACTCCAAATGTGTCTCCAACCCTCCCAATTATCGGACCAAGAAGGAACTTGGTTAAGAAATTGATACACAGTCGCAGAAATCTTGCAATCCTTAGTTTTGGAAGCCCAAATCCAGTGATTGGGCTCAGTAGTGTTGATTGAACCAAGATTTGGAACAATAAAATTAAAATTGTTGCCAAAAAGCAGATGAAGATTCGAAAAATCCCAAGAGCCATTCTCAATGAAATCAGAGATAGAAAGGGTTTCAACATTCAAATCCATGTTAATGTATGTAGGTTTAAACTCCAGAGGAACCTCAAAATACCAGGCATGAAACAGAAAGGAGGTTTGGTTGGGATTAATAGATTTAATTCTAAGGTTGGGGACGAAAGCAAAAACAGTCAGGTGTGACACAACCCCTAAAGAACCAAGAACAACCAGCGAGAATCTGTCTTGCCAAAAATTCAATCCACCATATTTAAGATAAAGAATATCAACCCAGATAAGATCATCACCATTAATATATCTGAACATGTTTTTAGCCATTAAGGAATGCTTAGCAAGAAGAAGATTCCGAATTGCAAGACCCCCCTCAGTTTTTGGACTAGTAATGTCATTCCAACCAACCGCATGGATGCCCTTTCCATTGCCATTCTTACACCAGAAGAATCTCCTAACAATTCTATTGATATCTTTAAGAGTAGAGTCATAGATAGGGTAAACAGAAAGATAGTAGATTGGAAGTGAGAGAAGAGAAGAATTAATGAGAACAGTTTTGGCTGCAGGGGAGAGTTTGGAGTTCAGCCATCTAGAGCAGCGAAGCTTGATGTTGTCAGTCATGAAATCAAAAACAGTTTTAGCAAGACGTTTAGGAGAAATAAAAACTCCTAGATACTTAATGGGAAAAGAAGCTGCTTGAAACTTAAGGATGATGCAAATTCTTTTGGCAACAAATTTATTAAACCACGAGGGAAAATAAACAGCAGACTTAGAAAGATTGGGAGATTGCCCAGTGAGCTTACCATAAAAATTAAGACAGGAAATGATAAATCTAGCAGACCGTCTAGACGCGCGAGTTATAAGAACTAGATCATCGACATACATAAGATGATTAAAATTATATTTGAGATGTTTGCTAAAACCAGGAATTAAATTATGACGAAGAGCATAATTAAGCATGGAGGTTAAATTCTGAGAGACAAGAATGAAGAGGTATGAAGAAATAGGGTCACCCTGACGAACACCTCTAGTGGACTTAATCCAAGTGGAAGGTTGGCCATTAATAAGAAAGGAAAAGGAAGTCGAAGAAATGCAGGTCTTGATCCAAGATATCCAAATAGAAGGGAAATTCATCTTCGTAAGAGTGGCAAGAATTGCACTCCAGCTAAGCGTATAATAAGCTTTCTCCACATCTATTTTGATTAACATCCTAGGGGGGTCCTTACGATCATTCTCTAGAGAATGAACAACTTCTTGCAAGGCAATGATATTATCGAAGGGACAATGGCCAGAAACAAAACCAGCTTGTTCAATCCCAATAAGCTTAGGAAGAACAAACTTAAGCCTATTAGCCAAGATTTTAGTAATAATTTTATAACAAACATTGCAAAGAGAAATGGGCCTATAATCAGTGACAAAACTAGGATTGTCTTTTTTAGGAATAAGCATGATATAGGTACGACCCCAAGAAGCAGGTATCACAGAATGAATAAAGAAAAAATTAATAGCTTCAAACAGGTGATCATCAACCTCGGACCAAAAAGGATAAAATTCAAAGATTGAAACCGTCGAGTCCGGATTCTTTCGTGGGGAGGTCAAAAATCGTAGTGCAACCTCCTCCCGAGTAACAACCCTCATAAGAAAATCACGATCAATATTGGAGAGATGAGGAAGGTCATTGGGAAGATTATTAAAAACATCAGTAAAGGAATCACCAGAAGTAGCAGTCCAAAGATTAGAGTAAAACTCAATAAAAGCATTCTCAATACCAGCACGATCAGAAAAAGAAAAATTATTCAAATCTTTGACCTGGGCAATAGAATTGGTGTGTTTGCGAATGCGAGTGGAGTTGTGGAAGAAAGTGGTATTAAGATCCCCATCACAAACCCATTGCAAGTGCGCACGCTGGGCCCATTTAATGGATTGTTGTCTTTGAAGAACAGCGTACCTCACATTTGATTCCGCAAGAAGCTGGTGGGAATCTACATTGAGATCATCAGCCATCTTAAGTGACATAATAACATTCTCAGTATTAATAATATCCTTGTCAAGATGGTTAATACCGGATTTGTGCCAAATCCCTAATATATTTCATAGATCTGGAGATAAGGTGCGAAAAGGCATGCATTGGGTTACCATTAGGAGAAAAATTCCACGCATGGCGAACAACATTGAGACAACCGATATACTCTAGCCAGTAATTCTCAAAACGAAAAATTTTACGCTTATTAGTAAAGGCAACACAAAGGAGAAGAGGAGAATGATCGGGAGAACAAACGAGGAAGATGATTAAGAGTATAAGAAGGACACTTAGAAGACCCGATCAAAATTGACCGAGACACTGTCCCAAGCGAGCCCATCGCTCTAGCGGGACCCGATCCGATTATTGCACCAAGTGAACCTAGGACCAGAGAAATGAAGATCCGAAAGAAATTATTGTCGTCAATAAACTTATGAAATAAACGAGCCTTCATGGAATAGTAGGCAAAAGAGCCCTCCTTGTGCTCATCTCGAGAAATAACAGAGTTGAAATCCCCAATAATCATCCAAGGAACATTAAAAGAGGATATTTTGGTGAGTTCATGCCATAAAAAATTTTGAGACTGAACGCGAGGGGAGTTATAAATCACAGAAATAAGCCAGTTTGCAGAGCCAATAGAGATAATAAGATGAAGGGCATGGCGAGAGATGGAGACTTGGGTAACTAAACCAAGAGATTTATTCCAGGTGACCAAAATGCCACCAGAATACCCATTCGCTAAAATCGCCGCCCAATCCCAAGAGTTAGGAAGTTTACCACAAAAACGGTTGAGACGATCCTCGTTGGCCCTGGTCTCCACGAGGCAGAGAAGGGACGGCTTGTGCTTACGGATGAATCTAAGAACATGACTAGAGGTATCCCACTTCGAGATGCCCCTGCAATTCCAGCAGATGACTTTAAAGGCATTCATAAAAACAGATTAATAAAAAGGAAGAAGATAGAGCACTTAGCCAAGACAAAAGGAGAACACAAATGAAAAAGTGAAAAGGAACGATCCCATCGTCTGGCTCAATGCTACCATCAGACATATCCTCATCGCTACCATCAGAAGACCCCTCTTCACCCCTTTCATCCTGATCAGAACCGTCATTCTGGAGAGCATTAGTAATATTATCTACAAGCATAAAGTGGGAAGGGTTAGGGTTTTCAGTATTATGAGGAGGGTTCAAAGGGAAGGAGGCTCTCAAAACAGGAGGAGGCGAAGATACTTGTGGGTTAAGGGTTGTTTGTCTCGAGAAACATGTGGGTGCGAAGAAGGGGTCTGGGACTGAGGGGTGGAGAGAAGCTCAGGGGTCCCAATGGCAACATCCCGAGGCACATCAGGATTACACTCCCGAGAAGCAGAGAGAGTGGAGTCCCGATGTATGTTAGGTGGGATATCAGAGGAGAAGATATCCTACCGCAGAGGTGTCGGCAAGTGGGGTCAAATCAAAGATTGATAGGTTCCCGAGCGCTGAGCACGGAAACGGAAGGAGCCACCTCTCCCTTCGCATGCGAACCGCCACGTGTCCCCCCATCCCACTGTGGATCCAGAACGTGGACCGATTGGTTACCCATCGACTGCCACGTCCGAGGTCACGTGACCAGCACGACGATTGTCACTGCGACCGCGGCCGCGACCCTGCCGACGGGCCACCAGCATCCAAGGTCCAAACTCCGGCTCCAAGGAGGCATCATGAGAGATCATAATAGTATCAGGGTCTGAATGGGAAGACCGAAGTCTTCGTAACCGCTGTCAGAAAGCAATGTTGTCCGCTCGGGGAACCGGAATCAACCGCCAACCCTTGGAAGAACAAGGGGGTGGAAGGATACCGTTACCTCCGGCCACCGTCACTCTAGGACAGGAGTTGGAACCGTGACCCACCATTCCACACGAGTAACAAAAGGTAGGGAGTCTTTCATATAGAACCAACTCAAAAGACTCGATGAGAGTCATCGCCAATCCGAAACCCGGGCAGAGGGCTTGAGAGATCAAGTTCGAGACAAACCCTCGCAAACTTGGAGCGAGTCAAGGGAGATGGTGAGGTCATCAACCTTCGAAGAGGACCAATGTGGGAGGTAAGGGTTTCAAGGGTGTCACCATCCCAGAAATCCACCGGAAGATTGTGAAGCTGCACCCATATGGCGGCAGAGTTAAGCTTGGCAAAGGCCGGCTCGAAGAACGGCTTCCATGGTGACAACTGAAGGATGATCCCATTGATGGACCAGGGGCCATCATGAAGGAGCTTCTGCATTACAGTGTGAGACCCGCATCGGATCAAGAGAAAGCCATTGGAAGGTCAGAGATGTGAATCTCACCGATCTCCACCCATTTGCTGAGAAGGAATTGCTTGACCTGATCAAACGGAGGAGGTTTACCAAAGAATTTGCCGTAAAGAGAGTTCTGAAACTTCATTCGGGCGCGATTAAGAGCATCTTTATCCAGCTTAACAAACTCAGAGGACGAATCCTTGAGTTTGTTCAGAAGTTGGGTGTTATGAAGGGGGGAGTTATCTTGCGAACGAGAAATCTGAGAAGCGATTTGGGCCCAAGATTTGGGAGGTTCCTGCTGCGAGGGAGCGGTTCTCTGTCCCCCGCTTGCCATAGCAAGAGGGGCGAGAGGGACGAACAAGGAAGAGGAGCAAGGGAAGGAAGAGGAGCTCACACAAGGAAGAGGAGCTCACCGAGAAAGCAGCTTTCCAAAACTAGAAAGTGCTACCTTGTAATTGCATGCATGATGTTGATCTCTTGTTAAAGTTCTTATTGACCACACAGAGTGCTGGGGATGATATAATTCTTTATGTTTTGTATATAGTTCAAAACAATACTTTTTATTTTTAAATGAAAAGGAGAAACAAGGGATTCAAAAGAATAGAACCGCTCCATAAATTGGATATTTAAACAATAATGTCCATGAGATACGTCTATAGAAACTAATAAAAAACATTTGCAGGTGATTTCAAACATAGAAAATTAAATTGGTGGATTAACCAAATAAAAATTGAGCAAATTTTTTAATTAGTCACTAAATTTTGCCTCATTTTTATTTTGATCATCGAACTTCAATTTATATCAATTTGATCACTCAATTTTAATTTAATTTCACTAGGTAGTAAATCAAGGGATTCCAACTCTAAAATAAATGATGTGGCTCTTTTTCGATGACATGGACATCTCCAATAGGCTTAATAATGTGTGATGGTGAGGATTGACTTGGATTTTCAGATAGCCATGCAATCAATTAGGGGGTTGAAATCCTTGATTTATTACCCGGTGAAATCAAATTAACGTTGAGTGACCAAATTGATGTAAATTGAAGTTTGGTGATCAAAGTGAAAATGAGTCAAAGTTTAGTGATCTACTAGAAAATTTATTCGATAAAAATGACTATATAAAATAAAAATTGGTCTTAGACAATGAGATGGACCGTTAGGCGAGCAAACATCGATCGGACCTTATTCCCTAGTGGCTAGCAATGGCATTTCGATGAGGGGGTGATGTTGATCTGCGGTAGGGTGCGGGATCACGATCTAAAGGGTGCGGTGGTGGGAGAGATGGAGAGCAAAAGACCCTTATTGGGTTCGGGTCCGATTTGGACTCGATCCGATCTATTATTTGTCTAATTTTTATATATAAAATAATTTTATAATCATATTTTTATTTTTTACGAAGGCAAATCAATATGTGTGACAGATAACCAAACAAAAAGGTACCAAGAGAACTGGATTTTACCAATTTCAAAACTAAATATATATATATATATATATATATATATATATATATATATACATATATATATATGACGGCAAAAATGACCAACGCTCGAGGCATCGTGAGCAAAGGGACTTGCCACAATATCCTCACCTTTTTGAAGTTGGGGAGCACGGTTAGGGGGAATTGAACTCGCATTTCTTTCAAATGAGGAGACTCGGGTACAAGCCAGTTTGGTAAACTAGAGTGACTTTCAATAATTAAATTATGATAAAAAGATTAAAAGGGCAAATTATGTATAGTATAGGATCCAATAAAATATTACACCTAAACATAAATTCCCGGTTTGGTATATTATCTGAATTAAAATGATAAAATTCCATGTGCTTGTTTGATTTAACCGTTGGTTAATAAGCTTTCAAGGTAATTAAATGTCATGTTGTCTTATTTCTTAGATTATGATTTTGATGGAACCCACAAATGAATGCAAACTGTGTCTCAGTTGTCACTTGTCACACATCCATGGCCCTTCTCTCCCATCTCTTCATCTTCGTCTTCGTCTTCTTCTTGTTCTTCTCCTTCTCCATAGCTACCTTCTCTTCATCACTCTCCTATGAATCCAGATCCAATCTCCGAGAACAAGAGCTCCTGGAATCAGTTCGAGAGGCGGAGTTCTTCAACTGGATGGTTTCCATTCGAAGGCGGATCCACCAGAACCCGGAGCTGGCCTTTCAGGAGCATGAGACTAGCGCGCTAGTACGAGCTGAGCTTGATAAGCTTGGCATTCAGTATTCATGGCCTGTGGCCAATACTGGTGTTATCGGCACTGTTGGCTCTGGCTCTGGCCCTGTGTTCGCCATCCGGGCCGACATGGATGCGCTTCCTTTACAGGTGAATTGAAGGTGTTTCTTTTTTTGTTTTTATGTATTTATAAGATGGTTCGCATTTGATTTTTTTGTTCAATTGTTAGATTTTTTTCATCGGGTTTGTTGGAGTTTGTGTTTGGATTTTTGTGTTTTATGGATGAATTGGTGTAGATTGAGTGGAAAGTTGGGAACTTGATGATGTTTATTTGGTTGTTAGTGTTGAAGAGCATGCTGGAGTTTGTTTTGGTGAATTAGAGATTAAAAAGCTATTTGCTTCTGAAGATCTATTGCATGCTTGGAGTGTGATGTTTGTCTGAACATAACTGTGACTTGCAGAGGGAGGTATTACATCTTGGCTAACTGAAATTAGAAATTCATGTTTTTCGAGTTTGATTTAGCTGTAATTTAGTGGAAGTTCTTTTTTTATAATGTGTTTAGTCCTCGATCTGAGATTAATGACATGTGATTTCCAATGGAGATCAATAATGATTATTTAGTTCATTTGTTAAACTAATTATTCCTGCTCTTCTTTGAGTTTATGTTGAGCTCCATCTAGGAATGGCTAAATGCTTTTTATCTTTTGTTAGGAACTGAAAGATTGGGAGTACAAAAAGCAAGAAAAAGTGGAAAAAAATGCATGCTTGTGGGCATGATGCTCATACAACAATGCTTCTTGGAGCTGCTAAGCTGCTTCAACATCACAAGAATGAACTGAAGGCAAGGCCATATCATGCACTGCCAACAATTTAATCTGTTTTTACTTAATTGCAATTCCCTTTTTCCTCTGCATAATTGAATCTTTCTCCATGCAAAAACTTGTGTTGGTTCCTCTTCACTCACAGGGGTACTGTGAAGCTTTTCTTCCAACCAGCAGAAGAAGGCCATGCTGGAGCTACCATATGATACAAGAGGGTTCTCTTGATGATGTGCAAGCCATTTTTTTGGCATGCATGTTGAGCCCGGCCTTCCAACCGCACCATTGCTTGTAGTCCTGGTCCTGTTCTTGCGGCTGCTGGAACTTTTCAAGCGGTAATCAAAGGGAAAGGAGGGCACGCAGCATTTCCACACAAGACTGCTGATCCTATTCTTGCTGCATCATTTGCAATCCTTAGCCTTCAACAAATTGTATCTCGAGAATCAGATCCCCTTGATTCTCTAGTAAGCTTTTGCTGTCTGTTTTTTTGTCGAATATGTTTTTATGGCATCTTCAAGTATCATTTCTTCTGATTCTAGCAGCTCTGTTCTACTTGTTTGTGAATGGCATAAATCCCTTGCGTGTTCATCATGTAGAAGGATGTGATTCATGCTTTAATAGTTGAGGTGGTTCTTAGTAAATTTACTCTTCAAGTAATATTTGAGTGACATGCATCATGTTCTATTTTATATAAGGCGAAGATATCTCAAAGATATATTCAATAGATAAGAGAACAGGAGAAATCCGTATAATGTACTTTGCAGGAATCATGAAGGGAAATTTTCGCATTTTTTTAGTTTCATCAATGAGTGGCTTAGTATATAATGCATCAAACTCTATGATTTATCTGCAGGTAGTATCAGTTGGTTTCATATGGGCTGGAGAAGCACACAATGTTATCCCAGAGTCCGTGACTTTTGGAGGCACTTTCAGAAGCCTAACAATTGAAGGCATCTCCTATCTTATGAAAAGGATCAAAGAGGTACGAAAAACCGAAAAAAAAGAAATCAAGGTTAAGGCTATTGGTTAAGCTCCTCATCTTTTTACTATGTGCATTCATCGTCAGATAATAGAGACACAATCTGCAGTTCATCGGTGCACTGCCTCAGTAGAATTCCCGGAGACACAAAGGCCATATGGCCTGTATCCTCCTACTGTCAATGACAAAGAGATGTACACCCATGTGAAGATGGTTGGGGAGAAACTCGTCGGGGAAGTGAACTTCCAAAGGAGCATTCCGGTCATGGGAGCCGAGGACTTCGCCTTCTACTCCCAAATAATTCCAAGTGCTGTGATTCAACTTGGAATACAAAAATGAAACTCTAGGACCATCCCACATGCTGCATTCTCCTTACTTCTTCATTGATGAACAGGCTCTTCCTGTTGGTGCTGCTATGTATGCTGCTGTTGCCATGGCTTACCTAGATCTCCATCCCTCTAACCTCTAGTTTACTGCCAAATTTAGTTTTGTTAAATTTTTCTTTTAAGCACTTTGTACTTTGTAGTTTGTGTGAAAATATAGTTATGATATGCACTTGATTTATGTTAAATAAATGTGAAAATTGCATGATTTTTGTATAATTGTTTGTAGAAATATTGATTGATTTTTGTATTTTGTTTTTTTTTTTCTAAAAAAATGTGAACAGCGTAAATAATAATAGTTTTTTTTTATAATTTTATAAATTAATGTTTGGTCTAAGGGATATATAAGTGAATTAGAATGATTTACAGATGAATATCATTTTTATAAATACACATAATAATAATTATTATTATTTTGCAAAAATGCATGCAAGTAAAAATCTTAAATAAAGCATCTCCATACAAGTTTGAATATAACCATGTAATTACTTATATTTTAGGATCTTTATTAGGATATGAATAGTAGATTTTTCACAATGTAAAATCAATTTTTTAAAATATTTGTAACTTAAATAGCAAAAAACATAACGACCTAAATATATAACTTGTGAACAGTGAACACACATACATATTAGAATTTCCAAATAAATAATGCATAAAACTTTAAAAACTTATAAATCATCATGATGGCACATGTGAAATTTCCGGATTTTACAGGGGTATAATAAAAGAATGGCATTAACAAAGATTAACCACATCCTCATCTTAAACAGATCCAACCTAAAAAATGGGTTGGACCCAACCCAATTTATACACGTAGGTGGACCATTTTAGTGAAAAATATCTCGGGGGACATCAGAACAGAAGCATTCCCCTTCCCGTCAAAGGACCCCCCCGGTGTACACTGAAGCCGGACCTCAAAAAGCTGATCTCGATCGCGATCAATGGCGGCGAGGAGGAGGGCAGGACGAGAAGAGGTGCTGGATCTCGATCTACATCATTGTGGCGCAGGTGCTCATCTTGGTGGCATGCGTGGAGCTTTTGCGATGCCGCCTCCGTCGTCGATGTCTACCGCCTCATCCAGTACGATCTATCCGGTGCTCCACTTGGTTCCCGTCTTGCTGGCCTCAACCACCACGCTGGTGCTGCTCCCTTTGCGTCTGGTGCCGATCTTTCGCGTACGGCCGTCATCATGCCCATTCGCGAACTTAATCTCACCTTCCTGCGAGGTATGGCCTTTTCTTGTGTTTATTTTGCGACTTTTTGCTGATCTGATTTGAGTTGGTTTTTGCTGGATCTCGTTGCTGGTCTTCTTGTTTTAATCTCTGACTTTGATGCTGAGACTTTGTTACTGATTGTTGGGTTTGACATGGAATGAAAAACTGGATTTTTGTGCTCTCTTTTGTTTGGTCTGTACCTTTTGTAATTAAGTAGGGAGTGTCCTTGACTCAGTAGTTTCAAACTGCACCATAATTTACGAGAGGGCTTACCGCTCACAAAAAAGTCTTCTGTATGGATGCATAACGGTGGCAGTGGGCAGATGAATATTATATCAGCTCATACAATTGAGAATTTCAATGCAAGAAAAACATTCGTATGAATTGGAAAGAGATAAAAGCTAGTAATATATCAAATTCTCGTGAGAGTGAATTGGAAATATTTTTGTACTTTTGATGTATGTTTTGACTTGGAGAACCAAGAAAAGGCGGCTGAAGTTGGGATTTTTGGAAGTTACGGTAGTTGTCGTGTTTATGATTGTTCAAATTGTCATGGAGTGTGTTTATAAGATTTACATAGTCCAACATTGTGTGGAATGGAGCCTTTGGTGTGTTGGTATCAATGTTTTCGAGGGTCAAACTTAATTTTCAGCATGTTAATCTTAATATAATCCTTGCTTACGTTCTTAACTATAACACTGCTGTGGGGTTCAGTGACGACCACATGTTTGGGCTCTTTTGGGTTTCTTGAGTGATGTGCACTGTTGTTTATATTCTTGGTACTTTTCAATGTTAGGTTAAGTTAAACCATTGAACTTTATATAGATATGAGTCTACATGCCCATATATTTATTGACTGCAATTTAAATTGATTACTTGCTTATGATGTTCATTTTATTTATTTTGGTAGGTTTGCCTTTTTTTTTTTGTTAAGCTCACTATTTTGAATTCTGAAATGAAATTCAGACTACATTACAAATAGGCGGCCGTTGGGGGGCTTGTTACTGTTGCTTCCTCAGAAAAGCAACGAGAAGATTGTTGGGGAGATCAAGAAACTTGGCATCAATAATAAGGAAGCTGTAATGAGAAATATATTGGTTGAGTTGGAACAATTGCTTATACATGCAAACATTCCAGTAAGTGAGAGTGAATGATTCTTTCTGCCTTCTGTGGTGTTTAAACTAATTCGTTTTAACCAATTCAAGTCAATACTATGCAAAATTTGACATTCTGCAGATCTATCCTATTAATGACAATTGTTTTCCTTTTTAAATCACTAATCATTTAATATCATAACTATTTTTTTCCGCTTTATGGCATTTGTAATTTCTCAGTATAGTGATGTTATAAGGTTCCCTGTTGCTCGATCACTCCCCCAAAATGAGCCTCTTTGATCAATTATATATCTGATACAGTTCCTTCATAGTTTTTATATCTCTGTATTCTCTTTGTAGCTCTTGTAGACAAAGTTATCATCTAATTGATGGTTTCTTTTTGGTTTCTGCAGTATCCAGTATACTTTGCATTTGAAGATGACAAAATTAATGCTGCCTTGGCTGATGTTCGAAAGAGTGATATGGCCACTCAACCAGCCACTGCAACCACAGGAGGGTTAGTTAACTTAGTTTGTTAATAACTCTCTTGTGAATAGGAAAATTTTTTTGGTATCACTCATAATATGGTATAATTAAGGAATCACGCACTAATGGATACATTCAGACCAAGCTAACATTGAATTTGAAATTGGAGAGTCAAAAAGGCAATCTTTTCTAATGCTGGCCAAATGTTAACTTATATGGTTCTGAAAACTATCCTTTTGATGTGCACGCTCCAAAACACAATTCTTGTACCTTACGGACTTATTGGATACGCTCAACTGACAATTAGCAGGCTGGATGTTATCATTTGACAGCAAATCTTGCTGAACTGGAAATAAGTGCGCATAGCCTGGGTTGCTAAAAATGGCATCTTGCCAATTAAAGTGGTTTTGTGGTTTCCAAGAGTGATCCTTTGCTCTGTTAGGTCAGGATAATGTACATTGCACCTTATAGATTATGTTAGATAATTATATTAAGTCCCTTTGGAAGCTTTTTGCCATTTAGTAGTTGCTTCTCCATAGGTATGCTAGTATGTAAAAAAAGATTTTTGGACATGATATTCTACAAGACTTCCACATGTTTTGGATACAGCAATTAGTGTATATTTAAGATGACTTTTTTGACTTTTTAAATTTCTTCTTATGTTCTGTTATTCTTCCTCATCCTCTTCTTATTCTTATTTGCAGCTACAAGCTGGTCCTGTCCTCACCTGAACCTAAGAAACTTGTGTCCCCCACTCTGACAAACATTCAGGTACAAACTTTTGTTCTGTACTTGTAGATTTTAACCAATATGAAAGCTTGCCTGAGATAATCATCTTCCTACTTCTAATATGAAGTTGCTGTTTCTCTCCTAAATTTTCTTCCATATTTTCTTTTTGAACTAGAGAACTAACTAATACACCATTTTTTTGTTAGAATAACAGAGTACATCGATATTTCAAAATGAATTGTTTTAGGCTTTTAGCATTCATCTGATTAGTTCTTGAGGTATGTAACAGTAATGCTCATGCAAGAACTTTTATTCCATCCCAAAGTAGGTTGTACAACAGATTTTCCCGATTTTCATCGATGCGTGAAGGATGGGTGCTGATAGTTTATTGGGATTCAGCTACATAGATCTATATGGCGTATACAATTTAAAAACATGTCTGTTCAGAGAATGATGGTGGGTGTTGTTGTAGATATTGTAAACATGTGTTACCTTTATAGTTCACTTACTTATATATATATATATATCTTTGATGATGATCCAACTTCAGTGGGTGATTAATGGTGGGAGATGGGAGGAAAACTGCCACCGCACCCTCCTTTGCTTTTACCTCATTGGCAGAACTTCACCAGTATTGGATATCTGCTTTTATGTTGACAGGGATGGTTGTCTGGGCTTAAAGGGAAGGCGATACTAATCAGCTGCCAACTATTGCTATAGTTGCGCCTTATGATACTTTTGGTGCTTCACCGTATGAAGTGCTAATTATTCATCATATGTGATATTTCAAGGATATGATATACAAGACTTTAACTTTGATTTATCTTTTGAAGGCTTTGTCAGTGGAAGTGATAGTAATGGAAGTGGGTTGTGGCTCTTCTAGAGATAGCAAGGTCTTTTCTCCCGCTTTACTCAAATCCAAAAACAAGAGGGAAATATAATCTTCTTTTTGGGTTGACATCAGGTGGTCCTTACAACTATAATGGTACTCTTAAGGTAATTTTGACCTTGTCATCCAATCAGAACAGTAAACCCTCCACTATCTTTGTGATTTATTTTCTGTTATTAGAATTCTAGTATTTTAACAATGCTTTGTTTTGGCCATCTTTTCTACTTCATTTCATATCAGTGGCTAAGGAGCTCTGATCAACGCTTATGGAAAGTATTGACTATGCTATCTGCCTAAAATGGTATTGGGTCTTGGAACAATGAGCTGTGGATGCATGTCCAAACCTCCAGAAAATGCCTATGTTAAGCAAGTTTATGACGAAGTGGAATTTGAATCCTTTTAATTTTTCTTAACTGAGTTGTTCCTTCTCTCTCATCTTAACTGAAATATATTAATGGCAGAGTTTGTCAAGTGTTGCCAAGGAGATGGGCATTGCGATTGGTATCAAGCACAAAAAATCAATATCTCAAATCCACGAGTCAGTTGCTCCTACCTATGTCTTTATAGTTTAAACACTATTTGACTCCCTGTTCCTTTGGATCTTTTAGGTTGAGGTTTTACAGGTTCATCATGCAAAACACCATGTTTTATAAATGCTTTCTATATTGTCTTGGTTTTACAAGATATAATCATCATAAGTGTTATCATCATCTCTGTTTGCACAAATCAACATCTGTATAGTCAAACTTTTTATTTGAAAAACTCTGTGGATAAGAATCTACACTTCAGTAGGTAGCATGGGAGCATGAGCAGTTTTCCAGGTTGAGAGTCACTGCAATGACCCTTTCTGAGCTATCTTCTCCTCCTGAATTTTTAGAAAGTACAGGAGGCCTGTTTGATACAAGGTGAGGGTTTGGGTTCCGATTTTCTTTTTGCAATCGGTTACTTAAGTTTTTAGGCCATGTACTTTTGTAACAGGAGTTTTGTAGATGAAACTGCAATCTACAGGATGTCAAATTGGTTGCAGAAAGTCTTGCTGCAAGTTCTTTTTCTAATTAACTTTTCTGTTTGTTTTTCCTGTTGCCCTGAATTTATGAATGATGCAAGAGAATGATCTATTCATGAAAGCAATTCAAGGATTGGTTTTTCACATTTGAATTATGCAAAGTAACAGTATATTAAGAAAATTTTCCTCAGGTTGGTTTACTGAGTCGGGAATAACAGAAGGTTAATGCAAGCATCTCACCTCCTGTTCTTACTGTGTCTCAGGATGGCAGATATTAGCATCTGTACTCTGTTACTACTAATCTTGTTATTGATTTGAAAGAATTCCCCGTTGTCTTGCAAAATTTTGTAAGATTTTTGTTGAGATTGATACTGGTGAGTTCATTTGCAAAGCAGTAGAATGGTGGAGCTATAAATAGATAATGAACTAAGTTTGTGTGCTTACTCTGGAAACCAAGAAACTGATTACCATTTTTGGCTTTTTGATTGGCTTGCTCTTTACAGTTATTTGTGATTATTATAACTTTTTTTTTCTTGGCTGCAGAGACATATTTATGGACATGAAGGAAGGAACATACAAAATCTTTTGCAGATAACAGTAGCTTGGCTGTAAATCCTTCATACATAAACTCATGGTTGGATCTATTGTCAATGACCGAGTAGCCCCCTCTCTTCAAAGACTGATCTGCATTTAGATATATCTGCACATTGGAGAAAGGGTTTTTCTCTCTCTTCCTCAATGTGTTCTCTTTATCATTTTGTAGCATTAAATTTTGATTTGTTTATTTTTCTGTACACTTGCTGTGACTGTAGAAGTCCATCACTGTACAGAAACTTTCAAGACTTTATGTGAGACTGCATTTCACGTGGGCTTATGATGGGCATTTTCTACAAGTGAATTTCTATTACATGTGCATTTTTAGTGGGATTCAGATTATATTATGTTGGTCTGTGGTGCTGTAACTCAAGACATGCTGTATGCAATAGGGCTAGTTTATTAGTAGGGCCTTAAAGAAAGACCATAAATTTTATAGTAGAGCCTTTGCAGAAAATACACATAGATTACATTCTCCAACCTAGTCTGTGAGAACCATGGAACTCATTGGTGGAGAGTGGAAGTGCTGTTTGAGCTGTGCCCTGATATATTTTATAGAGGTTGGCACTCCCCATGCAGAATTCAGTTCCTGATTCTATTTCCTAAATAGGAGCCAGATTAGCTTTCTCGCTGTAACATACGTAGCGCGCAAATTATTGGGCATATCACTTGCATACTTGTTATTTAAAATGAATGATCAAAATGTTACTATTTGGATCTCCAGCTAGCATCAGTGAATTCTACTGAAGAGAATTTACCCTTTACTCTGTTATGGCCTGGAAGGCTGATAGTTTTCGCTTCTTGCAGCAGAGAAAATTTCTACATTTATTGGTCTATTTCTCATGAAGGGGGTATATTTATCCATGGGTTTCGAATGGTGTGGTATGCTTGTTAAGTGTTGAAGTATAGCTCATCCTCCTTCCAATTTCCTTAAGCAATATTTGTTCTTGCAGGAATTTGTCTGGTCACACGGACGAGGTGCGCGCGTACAGTCATGAATCCCTGACGGAACGTTCACCCTTTTGCATGATGTGACCAGAGCAAGGCTGTGCCCATTTATCGTGGTACTTGCGTTTTAATGATTTGCTTTCAGGCCAGCCTGGCGATGCCACCTGCACGATGGCACATGCCAGCCTCATATCATTTAAGTCAGGCCTTCCATGCAGCAAATTCAATTCTCTGCAAGTTGTGCATTCTGTCTGCTGCTCATCTCCTTTGTAATACTAGACAGACTAAGTAGAGAAGCATTGATCATTGTATGTCCATGTTTTGCCTCTGGCGCAACAGGCTGACGCTAGTTTTACACTCTGCTCCATCGCCGTGACTGTGTGCTTTAGTGAGAGGACAGATCGTTCTATTTGGTTACTTTAGATTCAGCACATGCCCTTGCAATTCACTTTCCATTTGCATGTAACTCACCTAATCCCTTTTGGTGTTGTAATTGTTTTGCCATATATAAAATAGAAATTGTGGATTTTTACCATTTGATAGTAGTACAGAGACAGAATGAGTTTGGACATTTTTCTTCGCGGTAGGTTGCTAGTGTAACAACTTTTGGATTTTCTACGCTGCTTGTATTGGTCATACTTGATTCTTCTGTTCAGCTTCCTCGTCACATCACAACTCAGCATAAATTCAGACAACTATCTCTATCTCATTGTTGCATGCTACCATCATCAGTGAAAATTTTAACGAAACGCATATATCTACTGTTTCTACAGGGTTTGGATGATCTTATTAACATTTTCCGTCGACCTCCATCACGAAAAGTCAAGGGAGCATAGTTCCATTATCTTTTCACTGTAAAACTTCAATTTCATAAGCAATGTCTGCCGGGCAACGGGCAATTTTCAACAAATAGAAGCGGACTGTATAATTTTTCTGGGTAGATTATTTTTAATTGGTTAACCAGGAAATAGTAACCATAAAAGAAATTTTGGTTGCAATTCCCAAGCAGACATTTTAATAGCGATGATCCATCACCAGATTATTAGAGGCCTTATCTAGCTTGATTCTGATGAAAGAATATTTTGCCCAGTTCATAGTATGTCATGTTTGAAATGAACTATAGTTCTCCATGATCGAAGGTATTGCCTATGCTGGGAAAATTAACAAAGTTTACGTGGTTGTTGGAAATGCACAGTTACCAGATGGGTTGGCATCTTATATGCTGTTTTTCACCTGTCTTTATGTTAATTTTAGCCTGTTATCCCTCATTGCCAAGTGCAACCATTTATCGTTGTAAAAGCCTCCCGTCTTTGAAATCACTATCTCTATTCGGCTTTTGTTTTAATCTCACTCGTTATGGTAGAATATGGAAGGAAATAGAGTTATTGTTTTTCTTAATAATGATTATCTTCCATTATTAATATTAAATTTTCATATTTTGATCATTTCAATCCTTTGCTTTTCCATTTTATAGATTTCACACACAA